>NC_069737.1:15584849-15659849 GCF_027358585.1 Pangasianodon hypophthalmus | reverse complement strand
TGTTTGTCTGTCTCTCCATCTGTCTCTCTCGCTTTCTGTCTGTCTCTCTGGTTGAACTGTAACTGTCCATCTCTCTTTCTGTTTTTCTGGCTCTGTGTGTGTGTGTGTGTGTGTCTCGCTCTCTATCTGTCTATCTCTCTATCTCTCCCTGTTCTCTCTCTCTGTCTGTCTATTTTTCTCTATCTGTCTATCTGTTTCTATCTGTCTTTCTTTCCCTCTGGCTCTCTCTCTCTCTCTCTCTCTCTCTCTCACACTGAATTCGCTCTCAGCAATAACATCAATCTCCAAATGGACTACGCCGGTGTGTGTGTGTGTGTGTGTATGTGTGTGTGTCTCAGGAGAGTCGAGGTCTTTCTCTCTAATCCTCCCAGTGCGTGTGTGTGAGTGATGCCGCAGTGCATTGTGGGTGACGGAGGACAGTGATTATCAGGGTAAAGAGCAGAGGATCATGGGCCGGGAGAACGGCGTTATTAGCGTGATGTATGTGTATTAGCGCTGCTGTGTTCTGTTCACGTCAAAATATGACCTTTAATAAAAATGGAATGCTGCTAGCATGAATTCTCCAACATGACACTTCACAGCGCTAAGCTCAGATTCTAACACAAGCTAAAAAACATCACATGTTTAACTCATTTTACCTCAAAATCAACAAGATGAAGTGAAAAATTAGCCACGCTAACCATCCAGCTAAACACCAGACACCAGCTAACGTTAACTTTACCTCTCCTGACAGCAACACTGTGAAGTTAGCAAGCTGGCTAACGTTATGGAATTAAGCACTAGCCATGTTAGCTACAAAGCTAATTCACACTGGAAAAGCTGTTGTGTTTATTTTACAGAATTTCACTTTTACAACGACACTCATGCTAACTCTGCTAACTCTGCTAACTCTGCTAACTCTGCTAAATCAGGTGCAGATAGCAGCTCATGCTAATGCTTAAACGCTATAAACGCTATAAATCGCTAATGTTGCTAAACATAATGGAAACATACTCGTCTATTCTTTCATTCTGTTTCCACTTTCTTTCTTTCTTTCTTTCTTTCTCATATTTACTCTCTCTCTCACCTTTTTTTCTTTCTTTCTTTCTTTCTTTCTTTCTTTCTTTTCTTTCTTATATTTACTCTCCCTCACCTTTCGTTCTCTCATTCTTTCTTTCTTTCCCTTATTTACTCTCACCCTTCTTTCTTTCCTTCTTTCTTTCTTTCTTTCTTTCTCTTTCTCATATTTACTCCTTATCTTTATTTTTTCAGTCTTCTCACCTACTTTCTTCTCTTCTTGCTCTGTCTTACTCTTCCCTCCTTCCCGTCTCTCCGTCTCTCCGTCTCTCCGTATGTCCACTTCTGGACGTCGTCTCCATCCTCTGTATCGACTTTTCATTTTCACAGAGCTAGTTTTCCGTGTCACGGGATTTCATTACTGCCAGATGGGGAAGGGGAAAGAAGGGGAGAGAGGGAAAGAAAGAGGCAATGAGGGGTCAAAATGCAATTTTAGGAACCGCATCAGGACAGGAAGGTGACGGTACACACACACATGCACACACACACACGCACACACACACACATGCACACACACACACGCACACACACACACACACACACGTATGTTGCAAAAAGGCTGCCAAGTTTAGAAGAATCTCTCAGCCTCCGTTGCAGTGGCTTGCGTTTCAAAAACTGACGTCTGCTGTGTGAGCAGATCAGGGATCGTGTGTGTGTGTGTGTGTGCGCGCGTGTGTGTGTGCGTGTGTGCGTGTGTGTGCGTGTGTGTGTCCCGGAGTGACTCATCAGTAGGCAGGTTACGCAATTTCACATCGTGCCGTAGAACAGTGTGTTTCATCATCCTTTCTCATTAGAGTGAGATGGAGCTCAGTGTAGTAACATGCTGTGGCAAACACTCCTACGCCTGTGTGTGAGTGTGTGTGTGTGTGTGTGTGTGTGTTTGCGTGAGTATGTGTATGAGTGTGTGTGTGTGTGTGTGTGTGTGTGTGAGTGGATGGTGGAGGTTATGGGGAATTTGCATGCATATGTACTAGAGAAATGTCAGTGATAGAGGGCATTGTGTGTGTGTGTGTGTGTGTGTGTGTGTGTGTGGGAATAAACACATCAGTCATTTGCAGGTTATGACAGCAACTTTGATTATACATGTCGCTAAACCTCACACACACACACACACACACACACACACACACACACACTGATTAATGCAGGTGATCCTGGTTCATCCTTTTCCCTCTTTGCTTTTTATTAATGCCTGTTATCAAGTTCAGATAAATAATTTATCTTTTGCGGCTCATAAATCTTTTTTTTTTCCTCCATCAGTTCGCCTCGGTTTGCGTCCCGAGTTTTGCTCGCATCGCCGCGGCCGCCGCCGCCGCTGCTGCTGTGTCAGGTGTTTTTCACCCCGCGGGTGTTTGCGGAGATTAAACCCAATATTTCAGTCTCACGTTTTCATCACTGTTGCGTTTAGGACACATCCCTCGTTTCTTGTTTCCTTTAAGTTGCGTCAGGCGGGACGGAAAAAATCCAGCACCTGTTCACTCGAAGTGACAGCTTTGTGCACTCGACGTTTCATTGTCACGGAAAAAAAAAAAAAAAGACGGTTCTGGGTCACGGAATTTCGTTCCCACCAGGTTGGGAAAAAGAAAAGAAATAAGAGACGATAACATAAAAGAGTGTAACATCTAACAAATATTTAATAGCACTGCATTAAAAAACATTACTGAAATAAAAAAAACTGTAGATATTAAAAATTATTAAACACTAGGAAGAGTTTTCTTCATTGTGCCCAGTAAGGAATAAAACACTCGATAACAGGGTGGAGTGATGAAGCGGAGTCACTGTTACCATCCTGATGTTGATTATTTTCCTGTAACTCCATGTTTCCGAGAGTTTTATTCCTCTTATACCACCACAATTTAACATTTTTTAAAAATTAAATAATGACAAGTTGTATTTTTTATCCATTTATAATTACATTTAATGTTAGCTTATGTTATCGCTGTTGTTCCATCACCAGCCTCTCTTTTTTCCTTTCTCTCTAAAAAAATGGAGCTCGTCATTTTTCCAAGGAACCATAAAGCGTAAAATCCTCTGTTCTAAAAATGTCCGAAAACTTAAACTGACAGCTTTAACCTCTGACACTGGAGACTCCTTCCATGAATGTTAAACAAACACATTTCTCCTTACAGAAAACTTCACCATCCACCGTCCCTGCGTCCCTGCGAATGAGCTGTTACTATAGAAACGATTTTCTTTCTCTTATTCTTATACTTCCTCTCTTTTTTATGGTTTTTATGGTGTGACCTTTCGATGGGTTGGGAATTTCATTACGACTGGGTGGGAAACAGAGAAGAAAGAAGGGAAAGGAGGCTAAAATCATACGTCCACGCTCAGAATTGAAAAACAGTCGTCAACATTTTAATCATCAAACAGCCAGTTTGACGTGATTTCATCTTCAGCGCTCACTTCTGATGAAAGCTGAATCCGTACCAATTAATAGCCCAGAGTGAACAGTATCTGCCACTTATCCTTCATTATTTTCTGCTGCGTGACGGTACGGAATAACCTCCTCCGGCTCGGACAGCATGTCCTTGTCCTGGTTTGAAGACACTCAGAGCTTGATGGTTTTGGAGTGTCTTTGATTGGGAACGAGAGCCATCCTTTCTTATCAAATAAGTCACCCAGGCTCTGGGTTTCCATTCGATCAGGGCTGATTGTGCGGCTGATTTTTCGAAACGTGCTCAAGTGGGTGTAAAATGCATCACTTCAGGAAAACGACATTCAGTCAAACTCCCACGTTCGTCCGCTCTGCTTACAATCAATGGCTTTTTCATACAAGTGCTTAACAGATTAGCGTCACATTACTGAACATTTTTTGTGTTCGTGTAAAGTTTAGCAGCTGCCTTTAGGGCCGCTTTCAGATCAGCACCGCTAAAGACGGAGCAATTTTTGCTTTGCCTGTGGCTTACGCATTGAGATGCTGCTCACATTATTCATACGAGCTCCACGGAAGTGCTGATGTTGTAACCTTGACTTCTAACAAGCAAGAGCAATTTCATAAGATGGATTCATTTCAACCTGTTTTTGATGTTAATAAATCAACCGATCAATCAGGAAAGCTGTAAAGAACATGGCCCGGACCCGGGAGATGTGCGAAGATCTATGTGCAGAAAGGTTAAAAATAAAAATCCAATAATCCAAAAATCAACAAAAACAGTATAAAGGTCAAACACAGAAATTCATGAAATCAAAACAAGGGCAAAAAAAAAACAGGCCACATGAAATATCAATTACTGGAAATAATGCTGAACAACTTACTCAACACAGAATGATTGGCAAGACTTCGCAATGAGTCTCTGAAAGCTACATGCTATGTGCTATGTGCTACCTATATAGTGCAAGAACCAGGATGTATAGAGTCATGCTCTGCTGGCATAGAGGTGATAAAATCTTTATTTTATCCCCACAAAAAGGAGTTTATCAATAATACAACTAGCCACAATCTAACAGTAATAGCTAGCTTGTTAGCTGTTGTAGGTGTTGGAACAAAATTCAACATCATCTGGTTCTCATTTCTCAAACAGTTGACGATTCAAAGGCACTAAACAAAATACAAGAAGGATCTGCAATAATACCTGAAACTTCCATCAGGAAGTCTTCAAACATGCAACACCATATCAACATGGCTGCTCACACCATCAACAGAAAACAAAAACACCATTTTTCTACTTTTAAATGAGATTAAAATCGTATTTACTTTAGATCAGTAAATATACAGACACAGGCATTGGTTTGGGGGTTTGAGAAGGTAAATACAGCATGAAAGTTTTTAAAGTTATCAGTCATCACAGATGTTAGCTGACTAGCTTGTTGCTAGTTCATGAGCATTTGTTACACAGACAGAGTAAACAACAGACAAGCTTTCAAGGAGGCGGCCATGTTTTTACCCACATTGTAACTCCAAAGGTACAGCTTTACCCCTGCATGTTACAAAGCGCTGACACTGGAGACTCCTTCCATAAATGTTAAACCCATTTCTCCTTACAGAAAACTTCACCATATGAGTGATTTTGCTGACAAATCCCTGAGAATGAGCTGTTACTATAGAAACGATAAGCTACGATACGATTGCTAATGTTTTAGCCAAGAACTCGTGATGTGTGGTGTATGAAAGTAGAACATGATTGCAGAATGAAAATGAAGAAATAGAAGAGTAAAAACTCAGTTCGTTAATGACTAAAAGCAGCCGCTGGTAAATCTGAGTTGTGTGATCATCCATGCTCCATCCTGTTTGCATAAATATGAATAACTCCCTCGGGTTGTTTTTGTCTCTCACAAAAGAGAATTCAGAGGGTTTTGATGAGATCTTGATCATCTCAGTGCAGAGTTTTAAAGGAGGTCTAGTTTTTTTTTTTTTAATAATGGAGTATCTAATTAGTGGTTATTGAGGCTCTTATTTTAGTATGAAGGACGACAGAGATCCACCTAAATGCAGTGTGAATGAAAAATAAATAAGAGAAAAGATCTCCATATAGTGTGTAGCTCTTCATTCTTCAAATTTTGGAGTTTTGGCTTGGTACACCAGCATATTGGAAAAATAAAAATGAGCATGAGATTAAAGTCAACAGTTTCATATTTAACTTTTCAGGAAACCAAAGTTAATTGGACAAATACACAATCGCCATGTTAGGTACTGTGTAAAATATTATTTTACGCCATTGATGACTAGCTGTTTAGGGTCTATACGAAGTATCTTCCCAACTTCCCATGCTTAGCCAAGCACTACCCTTACCCCTTACCCCTTACCCCTTACCCCAATGCTCATAAACTTTCCCACCAGTTCACCTTGCTACTCCAGGTTCTTGATTTTAACCTCTTGCTTCTATCATGGTGCACTTTGTCTTCAGTAAGTGAAATTCTGATTGCTCAGGGTGCAGGTTTGAGTGATTGACTTGCCCCAGCCAGGTTTTCACCATCTGGTATTCCAAAGCACAAATCTTTGATGTTTGAGAGATTTGGTTGAATCTAAGCAGGTCAATTTACTTTAGGATTCATCTGCTGTTTCTACTGGCAGTCTTACTTGTGATACTCGTCCAAGCCATCACACTTCCTATCCCAGGTCTTCCAGAGGGGCTGGTGTTGGTTGAACTTTCCATAGACCGCATTTTAATCATTCATTCCTCTTCAGTAAGCGCTTGACACTGAAATTTGATCACGGCAACAGCACTTGAATCACTCTACAAACCAGCCTTTTTGTTAGTTTGATCACTATTTCTATCCTTGTTCCTTTTTCCAAATTTGTAAAGTGATCTTGAGTTTGGGAAAGGTGCATTATAATTAAAATTAATATTATTACTATTATAGAACTTTTCTTCCTCTGTGCTTTTCTCACTCTGTTGCTCTGTCCATAATACTTCAGTAGTCTATAGGCTTTTTATATCTATTTTCAGCACACTATAAGCTGTATTTATAGTTTTTGTAGCTTTCCACTGGCTGCGGCTTTGTAGCGAACTCTCTGAGGTTGTGATGGTTTATACTTCTCTTTATGGCATTCTTTTACAGGGTTGAATTTCTTTTGATGGCCTGTGTTACTGGCTTTAGCACTTTCCTTAGTCCTTATCTTGAGAAAAAAGCTACAGGATATAGATGCAAATTCCACGTCTAGGCTCATAACAAGAGTTTTGTTTGCTAATGATTCTGTGATACACAGTGTGAACTGTCCAATTACTGTCAGTCTCGTAAAACTGGAACAGTACGTATAATAAGTGCTGTTATTTCTATGAGGTTCACTCAGAATGGATGCCGGTATGCTCAAATCAGGTGCACAATCATCAGTCTATTAAATTAAGAAGAAAAAAAACAAACGCACTTGCCTTGTTTAATTACTATAAGCATTTGCATATGCTAATTAAATAAGCATATGTTTCCATACAGTAATCTGTGGGTCTTTGGCAACTGGGCCCTTCTTGTGTCTGATCGTATGCTGTCCTCCCTGGGGCGATGTCACCTCCAGTATAGAAATCCTGCACTTTCCCAGCATGCAAGGGTGGATGCAATCAAGTACGGATTAAGCATGTGAAAGATGAACGCTTTCCTACAGCACTCTCCTACCTCGTCGTATCAGCACGATCGAAATTAGTCTCGCTTTATCTTCTGATTTTCCTCTTTAATCCCTCTCTGGCCTTCGTAATTGGGGTCGATTCAGTTTGTGTTACCAATTTGGGCTTCTGATGTTTAATGACTTCAAACAACACTACAAAAAAGTTGTTAAAAAAATTCATGATTGAGGTTAAGGCTGAGATAAGTTTCGTTTCTTGAACCAATCAACCATTGTTTAGCAGATGGCCTGTCGTATAAATAAACACTGCTGTCCATAAATTAACGAAAAAAAAAAGATTGATTAAAGACACAGTATACATTTGTCCATGTATAGTTGCATTTTACGAAGCAACTCTGTCCTGATGATGTCAGAAAGTTGCAGCTTTACCTCTGACACTGGAGACTCCTTCCAGAAATGTTAAATAAATGTCTCCTGTAGCCTCCTGAGTGATGAAACAGAAAAACGTTTTGTCTGAAGATCTCGAGTTCGAAACCCGACGATGGCACAGTCATGTATCGCTCTCTGGGTGGGAGGGGCGTACTCTCTCTCACCTGTCAATCACAGTGACAATAGCCAATCATGGGTATCTGTGAGTTCTTGTATGCGGAAGAGGGCAGATAACACTTTCCTCTGACGGTGCCCTTTGACACAGGATGAGCGGCAGTTTGTAAAGATGTGGTTGGCTTCACGTGTCTCAGAGGAAGCACGTGTTAGCCTTCACCCTACCAGCGCTGTAGTATAACAAAAATAATAGCAGTTAGCATAGGGCACTACCTTGCATAGTCTTTCACAATTGTTCTGAGAAGACTGTAGCGCTTTATGAAAAACAGACCAGTGTTGTAGCAGACATTTTGTCGGTGTTGAGCTAACCCTAGCGCAGATGAAGAGACGCTAATAAAAGGTGACACAACACTCTGAATGTGTAATTGGTCGACTTAAAAATAGCCACCAAACCCCACTAAAGTTTCATTCCAGATGGAGAAGGGCACATACCTCATTTTCAGTCCATGATTTTCAGCTAAAAATAAGAACAGTATCAGTTCCAGTTAGCATAATCTGTATGATGGTTATGCTAACTGATGGTTTGGATTTTATTGCTGTTAGCATTTGCATGTTGTGCCAGCCATTTAGCATTAAAAAGGACAAAACGCCAGTGTAGTGGTGAGGAAATGCTTCAGCTTATGAAGAGTGACAGACCACTTTGGATCTTTAAGTGGTGACCACGAAAGTGATGCCGACACGTAATTTGAGATGGAGAGACCAAAACGAGTGGAATAAACCACACACCACAGTGGGGAGGGGTAGAGGTGAGGTGCAGAGGAAAAAACACACACAAAATAAACTAGATATTTCTTTCTTCTTCCCCAAGGTCAGTTTAAGGTGTTATGGATATGATAGATGGCATTGAATGAATAATAGAGCCGGTGAAGCTAAGTATAAAAGGTGTGTGTGTGTGTGTGTGTGTGTGTGTGTGTGTGAGTGTCCCAGAGAAGCCCTACTCATGCTGTTTTATCACCGAGTCACTCTCTGAGTCCAAAGTGAAGCACCGCTGTTCTCAAATCTCTGTCTATCTGCCCGCAGCATGAAACAAACACAAGGTCAATTTACACTTTCTTTCTTTCTCTCTCTCACTGTAATACCTCTCCTGTGCGACCTCGCTCTCCTACTCTCGTCCACTTTCTCTACTCCGATCTCACCCTTCCAGTCGGGTATCCACCATAACTTTAGCATAACTAGGTGGATCAACCCACGGCTCCTGATCAGAAGCTCGTGAGTTGGAATCCCAGCACTGCTAAGCTGCCACGGTCGGGCCCCTGGGCCCCAGCAGGTGCTCCCTAACAAGGTTAAGAGAAGAATTGGACTGTACTGTAGTTGTATATGACAATCATCTTGTCAGCGTCAGTCACAGTGTACGCTTTCCAGATGGTTACTTCATCTGTGAGTTTCCATGAGTCCTTGGTTATTTCCATGGGCCAGACTTTCAGTGGGGGCCCCAAATATTTGTCAACAGCCTTGTTGTTGTCTATAGACATGTTATGGTCATGTGACCATACGTGATTTCGTTTGCCTAAACAGTCTCCGTGCCTTATTTTACCTCGTTCACCTTTATACCTTGTCCAACATCCTCATTTTGAGCCCTCATTGTCCTCATTGATGACCTGAAACATTTAAACAGCCGTGTTAATGAGAACGCCGACTCTGATTGCGAAGGCGGCCACGCTCGCCACGCTCTCGCCGAAGCCCCAGCGACGACTCGGACCTCAGAGTCAAGTGCATGCGGAGGTTAGTTGCCTTGTTTCTCTAACCTCGAGCCTGAAGTCTGCCTCCGCTGCTTCTGAATCAAACTTGAGTGCCCTTGTGTGATACTGGGCTGCAAAAAGTGGCTTGGCGTTCTTCGAGTGGCTCGGCGCTGAGCGCTTTTCAGCGCCCTGATTGAGCCGGCGAGCGGAAAAGCATAGCGGCTTCATTTATCCTGCTGATCCTGGCGGAAAAACTCCATTTCCCACGAGTCTCTGCTGCAGGAGATTAGAGGAGTGATGGTCCACTGCGTCCTCTATCACATCCTCTGGACAAACATACACACTGTCCAATCCTCCGGTGTTGTGTCTTAAATTGGAGCTAGCGTAGCGGCAAATAGCATACAATCCCATACCGAGCAGACATTTCTCAAGGCGCCCACTACTCACACACACACACACACACACACACACACAGTCACACTCTCACACACTCAGACACACACACAAATCCAGGACAGAGTGGATATTTCCGATAATCCTTCACCGGATTTTGTCGAGCAGATGTTTTTTCTGATGTTGCACGCCTCAGTAGGAGTCCACTTCCCAGAACTCTGTGCTTTACATCAGATAGAAAAAGCGAATTTTGTCCATATTGGGAAATATGTAATCAGGAAGAAATATCATACTCTGTGTTGTGCTGTTTTCCAACCTTTTAATGATTTAAGAATGTAACATAATACTTTTTATCCATTTATGGTTACATTTAATGTTGTGAAATGTCTGCGAAACAAGTTTATATGTTTAACATGCTACAGTCGTGATATCAGCTAGGATCTGAACAAAAACTAGCTTGTTAGCTTGATGACATAATCTAGCTTAAATCTAACTAGCATGCTAAGTTTAGCTAGCAGGTTAACTGTATTGGCTTAGCGACGTCTATGATATACGTATATAGTTAGATTAGTTATAGACAAACACACATGGAGCAACCTGAAGAAGTATGCTTTTTATGTGTTATTTGCGCCAAAGACTATGCATTGTTCACGCAATTTTTGCCCAATTTTAATTAAATCTGTGTTTGAAATGACATTTTGTCGAATTTCTGGCTCATGCCTCTCTCCACATTCAAGTAGATTAGTCTTCCGAGTGGACTAGAAGAACCTTTTTGTCAGTAAACGTGGCTAAGAACCTCCTACTTTCACTGGAAGAGGAACTGGCGTTGTCATTGACCAATCACGTTTAGTCGCCGCTGTTTCAAACAAAAATCTTGAAGAAATTTTAAAAACAGGAATCGGAGGACTTTTTTTGATCTGACTCTTACTGCATCGTTCTCCGACAAGCTCCTGCTGGAAACCCGCACACGGTTGTGCAGAGAGCCAATCAGATCGCAGGCTTCGGCATTCTGAAGCTCGCGGCCAGAAAAGTGTACAAAACTGATCCAGTTAGAACCGATATGCAAATGGTTGCCGTGGGCGTGTCCCGTCTGCGATCACTACAGGATCCGTGAGTGGATTTTCTCTCGGTGTGTCCGCAGGTTCGGATACAGTGGAGGCTCAGTGTCAGAGGTTCGAGGTCCGGAGCTCAGACGGAGACAGAGTGCTGTTCTCCGCAGATGAGAATGAGGTCAGCATCGGCACCGAGAAGCTGAGAGTGACAGGTAACACACACACACACACACACACGCACACGCACACACACCCACACCACGCTTTTTTTTTTTTTTTTCAAAATTAAATTTCTATCCTCTCACATCTACCTAGCAGATTAAACACACTTTCTCAGCATCTTCTCTCTCTCTCTCTCTCTCTCCTTCTCTCCCTGCCTCTCTCTCTCTCTCTCCCTTTCTGTCTTAGCACCTCTCTCTCTAACTATCCATCCCTGTCTTTCTATCTGTCTGTTTCTCTCTCTGTGTTTCTCTCCGTCTCTCTCTCCCTATCTATCTCTGTCTTTATGTCTCTGTCTTTCTTTGTTTATCTGTCTTTGTTTATCTCTCTCGTTCTCCCAGTCTGTCTCTCTCTCTCTGTCTATCTCTCTTTTTCTGTCTCCCTGTCTATCTGTCTCTGTCTCTTTCTCTCTTTACATCACTGTCTATCTATCAAACTCTGTCTCTCAGTCTCTTTCTCTGTCACTGTTTATCTCTCCCTTTCTCTCTCTCTCTCTCTCTCTCTCTCTCACTCTCTCTCTCTCCTTGTCTCTGTTTTTCTGTCTCTCTGTCTATCCCTGTTACCTCTGTTTCACTGTCTCTATCGATCTCTGTCTTTCTGTCTTTTTCTATCTTTATCTCTCTTTATCTCTCTGTCTCATCAGTTTCTCATTGGTCTATCTATCTATCTATCTATCTATCTATCCATCCATCCATCTATCTATCTATCTATCTATCTATCTATCTATGTCTTTCTCTCAGGCTTTCTCACTCTGTCTCTATCGTTGTTTATCTCACTCATTCTCTCTGTCTGTCCGTCCGTCTCTCTCTCTCTTTCTCTTTTTAACGAGCAGTGTGTGGGAGGTCAAGTGGAAAAGTGAGGTTCAGGGCCGCCAAACTCATCGTCCATTAAACCTGCAGAAAGAACGAGTGTGTGTGTGTGTGTGTGTGTGTGTGTGTGTGTGTGTGTGTGCGTGTGTGTGTGTGTGTGAGAGAGAGAGAGAGAGAGAATACATAAACTCATTTCTGTTCAAACTAGAGAGTAGAACAATTTCCACTATAAGTCGAAATTTACTTTACACTTTATAAAGAAGAAAGAAAGAAAGAAAGAAACAAAGAACGACAAAATGAAAGGAGGTTTTCATGGAGAACTGTGATGTCATGATGTCAGCACTCATCTTTTCTCTTTATCACTGACCTTCTCTTCAGTCTTTGGTATTTGTGCACTCGTTCTTCTTTTCTTATTATCGTTCTCTTCCTTTTATCATCCATTTTCTCTTATCCCTTTTCTTCCTGTCACTCTCTCTCGCTCTCATTTTCTCACCCTTTACTTTTCCTTTCTTCATTCCATTCATCTCTGTCTCTCACCTTTCTCATCCTTTATCTCACTTGTCCAGCTTTCTCAATGTCTCTTTTCCCTCTCTCCCTCTCTCTCTCTCTCTCTCTCTCTCTCTGTAGGTAACGAGGGAGTCGTGTTTGCTCATTCGGTCGAGACGCCGCACATTCGAGCCGAACCTTTCCAAGACCTAAAGTGAGTCTCATCGTCTCGAGACAGAGATAATATGAGAATTTAAGTGCGTGTGTGTGTGTGTGTGTGTGTGTGCTTGATGGCCAGTGTGTTAATTCTCATGCTCAGTTTTTATTAACACCCTCATGCACTTAGCATTAAGAGAAAAAGGCCACGCCCTCACAGACACGCCCATCGATAAAACATTGACCAATCAGACTTCTCTTTTCCACCATTTCAGCCAATAGGATTAAAGCAGAATAAGAACTGCATTATACAGTATTTTCCATTCCTATACAGTTAGCGCCGGAGTGATGCGTCACATTTATGGTTTATTATTATTTATTTTAAAGAGAGAAAGAAAGGAAAAAAATTAATATTAAGAAAATAAAGAAAAAACAAAGAAAGAAAAAAAAAGAAAAAAAGAAAGAAAAACACTTAATATTATTAAGTAAAGAAAAAAAAACAAGAAAGAAAAAAGAGAATGAAAAACTATTAACATTGTTGAGAAAACAAAGAAAGAAAGAAAGAAACAGTGAGGTTACCTTAGAGCTGTTAGCTAACTTGCTGGTAGTGTTTAGCTAATGAGAAGCCCATGCTAGCTCATTTATTAGCGAGCTAGCATAAGCTAGGTTGTGTTAGCACGGTAGCACATTCAGTAGCGCTTGTCTTTGTGTGTTTTTTGCTCTAAATCTTTTTCCTGAAAGCTAAACTAGCAGAAATGTAGCGTGCGGCGGGAGAAAGTGTGTGTGTGTGTGTTTGTGTGTGTTGGATGTTTTACACACCAAGGTTGACGGCTTCTACGTTTTCCTCACAGCTTTATCTCCATTTCTGCCGAGATTCTTCCTCACACTCTTTTCTTTCATTGTGTTTAGCATCCTTGCGCTGCGCTAGTTCGCTGTGTCTCTGCCGGCTTGCTTTAATTCACTCATCCGCACTGAATCGCTCTTTCATTAAAGCGCGGGACGTGAAGCGAGCTCGCTTTATCTTTACTGTTGTTTTATTGAAGCGCATTCGTCACCTCGCTGCTTAACACCCCGCTTAAGAGGTTCTCGCTAATTGCGCTAGTTATGAGCTGTTTTTCTTTCGCTCTATTTAGCTATAACTTTTTTTGAAAGACAGTGGTTGAAGTAGGAATGATCTCTCTCTCTCACTCTCTCTCTCTCTCTCTCTCTCTCTCTCTTTCCCTAAAAGTGCCAAATTATGCAGTTAAAGTCAATGATACACATAATGAACTAATGGAGTCCATTAGCGGCTAATGACGTATGGCTGGGGTTTTACAGACGGAGTTAAATTGCGACTTGGTTTAGAAATACAGAATACAGAAGGAATCGGTCAGCGAGATAAAACTCGCAAAACTTATCAACGCTTTCCAGCTGCTTTCTTAAATGTGTTTGTTTAATTCGAGTGCATTTGCTAATTCAGTACTTAAGTGTTAGCGCGCTAACTTCTAAACAAACAGTTTATCAAAAAGTTTTTTAGCAAATCCAGTCATTTGTGCTCATTTGTGCCAAACTACTACAGCGTGACGACACTCACGACCTTTATACGATTAAACGTTTTACATACGTACATACATACATCACACTGAGTGCAAAAGTTTACACACCCCAGGAGATAAAAAATAAAGGTCATTCCTAGCAAAGGGATAATTTATTTTCTGTCTGTTTTCTTTTCCTTTGTATCACAAACACCAACAAAAGTTCAAAGAATATTTTAGGTTTTTGATGTGTTTTAGTTCTAGTTGTACATACGGTTGAGTGCAAAAGTTTGTGCACCCTTGGGACAAAATGGAGGAAAGAAATGAAATTCATTGTATACTGATACTTAGTTTATTAGTTTTGTTTATTAATAAATAAACAAATATGTGAATCCTAATTAAATGCCTTAAAATGAGGAAAAATATATTTAAGATATCTAATATTGATTTATAACTGATATTGATCTAGAAAAAAATGGGAGGGGCGGAGCTAATTTGTGCAAAAAAAATAAACAGAAGCTTGAAACGATGAAAGCAGTTTCAACGCACGGCAGAACTGTAAATCAATTTTTTAAATTTTTTTTGATAATTAAAAAGTATTTAAATAAGTAAGTAAATAAACAAACAAATAAATAACTAAATTATATATATGTACACACACACATATATATATATATATATATATATATATATATATATATATATATATATATATATATATATATATAATGAAATTATATACAAACCTATATAATTAAAGTTTCTCTAGAAGAATGTTGAACATTACAAACTGCACATTTAGATTGAAAGAAAGAAACAAACAAACAAATAAACAAAGAAAGAAACAAAGAAAGAAAAAGGAAGAAAGCCAGCCAATGTTATTTAAAAAGAGAATAAAGGGATGAAGGATAGATGAGGTCAATGAAGAAGAAAGAAAAGATTAAAGACACAAACAAATAAATAAATAAATCCTGAAATTAGAGAAAAGATATAAATAAGAGAAAATATATTTAAAATGAAATAATTGATACTGCTGTAGAGGATCTTTCCATTCTGCACACGTGTGTGTTCAGCAAACATTGCGTTTTTATATTCATAGAGTGCTAATTCATGTTTATTTAAGACAAGATTTGAGAGTGTGTTGAATTTTATTCGACCAGATTTAAATTTATGGATCGAACTCATTGTTTAAACATGGACTTTTGACAAAGCATTAGAATTCAGACCTCGCGCTTCTTCTCATCCTGACGTCCTTTGAGACGTTTGAGAGAAAGAAGTCACGGCTGACTCACGAACCGAACGATAACCCTCAATTTCATCCGGCCTAAACCCTCGATGAATGCCGGACCCTCTGTAATTTAATTCCTCTTCTTCTGTCTTGGGGATGATTTCACTTAACCTGCTGCTGAAGCCCGAGCTCTTTCACAAGAACGCCAGTGAATAGCAGAGTTTAGTTTTACACGGCTACTCTGATGTTCATAAAAATACGCTCGGATCTCAGGGCCCAGACATCTATCAGTATAATAAATGCAGTATGCCGAGAAGTTGCATCTTTTATGGGAAGAGGCGTGGCCAAAAGCCAGAGTTCTTCCAGTAGTATATTAAAGTGAATTATGATGGAGAGTGAATTTACAGCTTCATGCTAGAAGAGTTTCTTTGTTAATGTTTACTGAGATCCTGAAGTTCAGAGATCAGTAGCAGTCCTGTTTTTTTTTACCGAACAGAAATCTTAACGGAAACATAAATAATGTTAATACTGTACTGTCTGTTTCTACGAGTTCAGCGACAGAATGGCATTTGAGCTGAGATTTCCTCAATTCTATGCCAGTTAGTTATGATGCTGTAACATGACAAATCCAAACCAATGGCTCGACTGGCGAGTTATCTTTGAGTGGGATCAGTGGGCGTGTCTTTGAGCTGTAGTTTGATCTTCTCCTGTCATACACGACCTCATATTAAATTTGTATAGATACATTATGAACAAAAAAAAGAAAACTTGGAAGGAAGCAGAAGAGGTTGTTGGAGGTGAGTGTAGGTAGCTGAGAACGACGCTAGTATGAAGCTGAGCACGTAAGACGTAAATCAAATCAAACTGAGTCTAATATCTGGGCGTGTCTTTAAGTGAGACAGATGGGCGTGTCTTTAAGTGAGACAGATGGGCGTGTCTTTAAGTGAGACAGATGGGCGTGTCTTTAAGTGAGACAGATGGGCGTGTCTTTAAGTGGGACAGATTGGCGTGTCTTTAAGTGGGAAAGATGGGCGTGCCTTTAAGTGAGACAGATGGGCATGTCTTTAAGTGAGACAGGTGGGCGTGTCTTTAAGTGAGACAGATGGGCGTGTCTTTAAGTGAGACAGGTGGGCGTGTCTTTAAGTGAGACAGATGGGCGTGTCTTTAAGTGAGACAGGTGGGCGTGTCTTTAAGTGAGACAGATGGGCGTGTCTTTCAGTGGGACAGATGGGCGTGTCTTTAAGTGGAAAAGATGGGCGTGTCTAAGTGAGACAGATGGGCGTGTCTTTAAGTGGGACAGATGGGTGTGTCTTTAAGTGAGACAGATGGGCGTGTCTTTAAGTGGGAAAGATGGGCGTGTCTTTAAGTGAGACAGATGGGCGTGTCTTTAAGTGAGACAGATTGGCATGTCTTTAAGTGAGACAAATGGGTGTGTCTTTAAGTGGGAAAGATGGTTGTGTCTGAGTGGGACAGATGGGCGTGTCTTTAAGTGGGAAAGATGGGCGTGCCTTTAAGTGAGACAGATGGGCGTGTCTTTAAGTGAGACAGATGAGCGTGTCTTTAAGTGAGACAGATGGGCGTGTCTTTAAGTGAGACAGATGGGCGTGTCTTTAAGTGAGACAGATGGGCGTGCCTTTAAGTGGGAAAGATGGGCGTGTCTTTAAGTGAGACACGTGAGTGTGTCTTTAAGTGAGAAAGATGGGCGTGTCTTTAAGTGAGACACGTGAGTGTGTCTTTAAGTGAGAAAGATGGGTGTGTCTTTAAGTGAGACACGTGAGTGTGTCTTTAAGTGAGAAAGATGGGTGTGTCTTTAAGTGAGACACGTGAGTGTGTCTTTAAGTGAGAAAGATGGGTGTGTCTTTAAGTGAGACACGTGAGTGTGTCTTTAAGTGGGACAGATGGGCGTGTCTGAGTGGGAGAAGTGGGCGTGTCTTTGAGAGGGATGCATGAGTGTATCTTTAAGTGGGAGAGGTGGGCGTGTCGGAGTGGGGCAGATGGGCGTGTCTTTAAGTGGGACAAAAAGGCGTGTGTATAAGTAGAATATGACTACATACACACACACTGATGACTTCCCTCCTTCTACTATGAAAGATTTCTGTATGTGGCCTTCAAGACACTCAGAGCCACTCAGAGATACATATATAGACCCAAAGACCCGCGTCTTATCTGGACAGATGCTTCAAAAGTAGTACAAGGATTTTTCAAGCACAGGTTTTTTTTGTTTGTTTTAAGGATGCCAAACGTTCTTTATACAATGAGAACGTCTTTAATTCTTACAGCAGCATAATGGATATTAGATTTAATACAGCTGTTATACTCCAGGAGTAAACCTGGATTTTCAGTCATATAAATTACAGCAGCAGGTACCACGTGTGACCTTTAGGGCTCTGGCTACTGATCAGCTTTGTAAGTACTAATTATTATTAGTATTCTATTCTTAATGTTTATTGAGCTCTATTTTCTTCGTGATGGCTGAAAAGGTATTGTGTCGTCTTCTACTAAACCCAAATAAAACACTTAATAGATTTCCTGGAATTTGGCTCAAACTTAGTCATTCATCTCTCTTTAGTTTAGTTCGTTAGTCGTGTGAAGGTTTGAAATTGCCTCAGGCCTTCATTATCATTCATTATACACCAACGCGAAGACAATGAAACATTAGCGCTAACTGGAATAGGCTCAGTCTCTCTCTCTCTTGTACAATCCTTCCTCCCGGACTGCCGTGACTAAGGAGGAAGCTATCACGGCTTGGTTTCTGGTCACTCAGACTAGGTGTAAATCATGTATCAGTTGAGAAATATTGGAAAAGAAAGAGAAGGAAAATGACCTTGTGCTGTTGCTAATGCTGGGCATAAACCTTGGATTTGGGATCTTTGGGATTTGAAGTCAGCCTTTTGCGTAGTAGCACAGAGCTGTTTCTGAAACCTGAGCTCTATTCCACACCCAGAGCTTCACACAACACGGAAAGTGACAACGTTTTTTTCAGGATATAAAATGATAAGATGGACTGTGCAGGCTAGACAGAAAACGGCCCATAATTCTCCGGTTCAGAACTGCCTCGTTTCTCGTTTTTTTTTTCTCCCCAGAGATGACACTTGTCTGCTCTTCACCGCAGACGTCTCGAGATCCGAGGTGAGAGTCAGGGGTCAGATCCTCTTGATTCAGTTTGACTCGTGAAGTGAATCCAATTAATAGGAGCTAATTAGTTGAAATTTGAATGATGAGCTCTTGAATCGGTGTGATGCGAACGCAGCCGAGTGGAACTGAAGCGGAACCGACGACCCCGCCCCGCTTTCGGCGGGGAAACGTCTCGAGTCTCTGTGGAGTGGAGCCGAGCGGAGCGTGATTGGTTTCGACTGACGGACGACGTGACTACGGTCCGGGGATCATCCATCTGCTTTTTGCTAAGCTGTGGGACGTCAGGATGCATGATGGTAGATCAGTGATGGACCTGAACAGTTAAATGGAGGGGCTGTGATCTAAACGTCGATAGATCTTGAGCTCGTGAGCAAAACGCAGTGTAAGTCCAGTAATACCACCTTGTTATCAAAAGCTCTAAAGTTTAAACAAATCCACTTTTAGCTGTTGGAGTTTGACATGGAAACCTCTGTACTGTCCTATCTGAGGTGGTCTGAGAAATCCCATCGGATGTCCAAAAGTCCAAAAGTCCAATTTTGACCAAAATGATTTTTTCCTTCCTATAAAATACTTCAACACCTCAACTTTAAGAAAATATGAATGACGCCAAAATGATGTCAAAATATTTTTATTGGCTACACCCGTTTATTTCAGCCAGTTACAATTTTTTAAAACTTACATCACTATAAAAACGTAGAATCGTAAAAATGACTTGTTTTCCTTCCATTTCTTTCTTTCGTGTGCATCTCTCCTCAACAGAATGCTTTGTGAATACATTGTGGAGTGATGAGGCCATTTTCCACTTTCTCTCATTTCTTATTCATCGTTGATTAGACGACAGAGACGCTGCGAAAGCCACAATCAGGAAAAATAAAAGCGGGAGCTCCGGCAATTACGGATATTGACCCCACATTATAAAAATTATAAGTTAAAATGCGACTCAGTGACAAGCCAGAAATAGCAGAGAGAGCCTCGAGGAGAAATATTATTCAAAAAGGTCAATCCTTTCTCCTGAATAAAGCTGAAGGGAAAGTGTTTTTACGTAACATAATGTCTGCTCTGTAAAAAAACTATACAGTGTGCCATAACACAAGCTCTGTGTTATTATAGTGTATTTACTGCAAGTTATAATGCGTTATAACAAACTTATTTCACTTAAAACCTCTAACGACCTGCTATAATGCCCGATTATGTGTTATATAGATTCATCTGTATAGAATATATAATTTGAGATGGTGTTTGTTATAATGCATTATACAGTAGCATAATTTAACTCACTTCATTTAAAAGCTCTAATGCTGTAGAGTTTTGTTTTAAAACATACAATTTGAGGTGTGTTATAATGCATTGTAACATATTATAACCTCACTTTTATGTAAGAAAATAAGCCTTCATTATAAGTTATAAGTTTGTTATAAAGCATTATGATACATGGTACCTGTAACTATTGAGGTTTATAGTAGACATTATAATGTATTATGTATGTTATAAAGCATTTCATAACACATTCTATGAAGGCCATATGTATAATGGCTTATGCACACATTCATGACTTGTTATAATGCATGCAAGGCATTATAGATTGTAGCAATGTTTATAATGCATTTATAAATAGTTTATAATGCATTATAAGCACTGTTTATAACACATTATGTCAATACCGAAGATATTCTGTGCCAGTTTATAAATGCTTGGTTTCTTTAGTAATGGTGTTACTTAAAATATAATAATAATATAATAATAGATAATTAAAATATAATAATAAATATTGCTATGCATTTTCAGAGATAATTATAACAATGTGTTTGATACCTTATGAATGCTTTATAACGTCATGTGTACATAGTCATAGTTCATTATAACTATAGCCTTCATAGAAAGTGTAACTGCATTTTTATTACTACAGTATTATTTATTTTATATTTTAATTCTCAATTTTTATTTTATGTTTTTAGCACTGGATCTAGTGGTGGAAAGTTTTTCTTTAAACGATTTTTAATTTATGCAACATTATGACGCTCCTTATTGTTGAACAAACTGAAATACTAACAAAGCTAGCAGGAAAGGCAGCCATTTTCTTAGCATATCTGGTTTGGAGCTTAGACTTAAAAAATTTTGCAACTTAAATTGCATAATATAATATACAGCAAGTCATCAAAAATGCGCTAGATTTTCATAACGTAACATATAACTCGTATGTAAAGAACATGAGTTAGGTTACAACCGTTAGCTAGCAAGGCTGGATAATGTTTCCTGAAAAAATTATATCTTCCATCAATCTTTTTTTTTAATTTAGGTGATATAAGACTGGTACTTGATAGATTTTTTAAGGTAAAGTTGATAAAATGTAATTTCTAGCTAACAGCGACTGTGATGGCGGCCATATTGGTGTCAGTTGTAGCTGGAATGGGTTTTACACACACACACACACACACACACACACACACACACACACATACGGTGTGGCAGAACTGCAGCACAAAGGACTTCATATTGACGCCGGAGTGATGGCTTTACTCTCTCCAGAGATTAATTACAGATGGACAGAGCGCGACAGAGAGAGAAATTGAGAGATTTGAAAAGGGATTTGCCGGCTTTATTGCTCATCGGAATTTGCACAGACGATGGAAATGGATTGGTGCCTGTGTGTATGCGAATGTATCACTACCAGTCGTGTCACATTCCTCCGTCTCTTCATCACCGACTCTTCATTGTCTAAACCGGTGATGGATACAGGGGGGGGGGAGTTTAGGCGCCCCACGTTGCTGCTGATCAGTTTTCACCCGTGTCATCGGTCAGTAAATATCTTGATGAAGTTTGTGGATTTGTGGCATCACGTCTCACACACAGGCGCCCGAGGGACAGCGAGTCGTGTTCGATTCTCATTTTCAAAATGCCATGCACTTCATTGTAAAGAGGCTGATGATAGCATCTGTGCCCTCCAACCACAGTCAGGTAGTTTGTGCTGAGATTCTCACTATCGCACCATCTCACCAGTTAAATGCCAGCCAGAACCATATTTACAGAAAACCTGACAAGGACAGGCCATGCTAATATTAACCTGTCTGGAGAAAATAAAGGACAGAGATACCAGAATGTGTGAAGAAATGAATGGGAACGGCTAGCATACGTCACACTAGCAAGCGACAAATCGCCGGCCGAGCGTTTATTTTCTGCATACGTGCATGTTTCAATGCCAATTGAACAACATTTCAATTCAAGACTTTTTTTGGCAATTCAATGCAGATTCCAGCTGGTACACTTTTTGTAAAGTGATGAATCCATATGATTCGCTCGAATGATTCCTCAGACCAATCCTATGGTGCTTGTGGTCCGATGTTTCTTCAGTTCCCAGCACACGACTTTAGTTTATCGGGAAGAAAAACTTATAACTATGGTTTCGGCTTATTTTGTCATATACAAGCTCTCATTAAATGTGTACAGAGACATTACGAAGAAAAATAAGGCTTGGAAGGATGTAGTAGAGATCGTTGGGCCCTGTGGTGAGTGTATGTAGCACAATAATACACAGTATATAGGATGTTGGTAAATGGCAGCCTCACAAGAAGCGAGAGAATAAGAACAATAAAACACTCGGGGACGTGATGTTACAGGAAAATAATCAACTTCAAGGTCATAACAGTAACTCTGCTTTGTCACATCACCCCATGTTGTGTTTTATTCCTTACATATTACGCAAGATTTAAAAAAAAGTCTTTAAGCTTTGATTCTTGGCAGTTCAGCTCGGAGGTTTCTATGATTTAAAGACATTTCTTCAAAGACTCCGGTACGAAGCTGAACCCTTTGATAGCAGCTTCGTGGTTCTATTTTATTGGTCTCATCCTTCAGTAGCAGCCTCCTGAAACAGACGCACACTCAGGGAATACTGATCCTCTCTTTTATTCCTGTTTTTGTCTCACACTCGAACAGCTCATCTAGCATTCCTTAATCTTCATCTTTCCCCCCTTCACGGCTCTCCGGATGTTCTGTTCCTTCCTGATCCTCGTCCTTCTCCGAGACGACAGCCGTCTGCTCTTTCACTCCTGATCACATCTTCAGCCGTGAGATTGCTGTATATCACGTCCCGTGTCTCAGGGTCTCTCTGTCAGACGCTGATACTTTACTGCGTCTCTCTCTAACTCTCGTCTGTCTTCCTAGTTGGCTTTCCGTTCGGACGTTTTTATGTGGATGTGGATTTGCATGAGGGGAGAAGCCGAGAAATTCAAGAGGATGTGATAAAAAATGATGGAAACATATCATTTGTAGATATAGATGACGATGTAGTCTCTTTTAATGTCATCTTGTTCTCCTTGATATATCTTCGACGATAATTAGAATGTGATTAAACACAGTTTAAGCAGCAGATCAACAGTGAAAATATCTTTAATGTAAATCATATTTCACTGTTTCCATGAAGGATATTAGACAAGCAATTTGTGAAAGGATTATGTTAATAAAAAATAGTTTTTTTATGTTTTTGTTTACTACATTTTTGCTTTGCCCACTTTGGCAGGACTACACATTATTCCTTTTGAGAGCTGGCAGCTCACTAGACTCCACCATCTTGTCTTCTTTCTTTTTTCAATCCACACTTCCAACTTGTCTATCTTTCTTCCTTCAGATTCTGTCTCACTGCTTCACTTCTTTTTCATATTACATCAAGATCCATACGTGCAGCTTTTCTCTGGAAAAGCTGGCATTTTTTTGAAAATGTCACATCCTGCCATTTCGCCATCTCTGGTGGCGCGACATAGCTCATCTATCTGCGATACAGTGCCATCCGTCATCTTGAAAGGCCGAAGCTCGGTCTAAAAAGTGTCCGGGGAATAAGAAAGCAAAGGTTAGCTGCAGGAATCCCAGTGGTTAATGTTAGCATTGGACCGAGCCAGAAGTCAATATACAGAACTGTAGGGACAAGGGAAAGGGCGCACCGAGACTTAGTGATAAATCACAACGCACACACAAACATCAACAGAGCTAGGCACCCGGAGACGTTGACAAATCGATGACGCCCAACATGCTGCTCAAATCTCCAAGGAGAAATCTTTCTTTCTGGGAGCCTCATGTCATCACAAAACTTTTCTGGGTGAAGCGATTTGGGAAGGAATCCAAAGTGACATCACCAAACCTGCCCATTTTTTAAAAGTACGCTACAACAGGCCCATTCTTAAAGACACTAGATCTTTAAAGTGTACCTGGTTCATCAAGAGTTTTCTGATACGGATGTAATCTGTTATAAGGTTCTACATTAAGAAGAACTCTTAATGTTTCCCAAAGAAAGACCTTCCAGAGGTTTATAAGAGTCCAAAGAAACCATTACGTGAAACCCTCACTGAGAAGGAAGCACTGTTTTCTAGGTTACAACACAGAAGTCTTAATGTTTCCTCCACAGAGACCATTCCAAAGATATATAAGATCCAGACGGGACCTTACTTGAAACTCTCACTGATAGGAAGCACTCTGTTCTAGTGTTCTATATAAAAACCTTTATGTTTCCTCCAGAGAAACCTTCCAGAGATACACAACATCCTGAAGGAATCCTTACTTGAAGCTCTTGCTGGTAGGAAAGCTACATGGAAGCCTTAATGTTTCCTTAAGGGTTCTAAGAAAGCAGTCCTCTAAGTAATGTCTCGGCATTGAAAAGTTTTTTTTTTTTTTTTGCTAATTTTTTTGTCCTATTGGTGGAATGCTCAAGTATTTGAACAAAGTGCAATAATTTGAACAATAAAGAGTGAGAACCTTTACTATAACCCTGGGTATAGTTCATGGACCTCATTCTTTAGAACCGTGACTTTAGGGTACATTTACATTTCACAGTTTGCATGAGCATAGATAGAAAGACCTGTTTAAATAAAACAACAGACTAAGAGAAAAGCAGTTTTTTGGATTATACAATATGAATCTAATCATGTGATTCCTCACAGTCTGTCAGGCTGCAACATGCCAGGAGTATTTTTGCCAAAGTGCAAAATGCTGCACCTCTAAAATCACCTGTAATGCCTCATCATCTGTGAGCTGGGGAAAATTTGCTTCACATCGCGATGACACAGAGGGGTTTTTTTGTCTCGAAATTGTTACAGTGAGGGAGGAAGTGCAACTCCGTCTCACTGCATACTGTCCTCTGTTTGGACATGATTAATGTCTGAAGTTTGCTTCTTTCTCTTTACATTGGAGCTGCAAGGCTAATGTGGCTAAATAAGGGACTCTTATAACCACCAGTTTAGCATTGTGCATCAAGTCCATGTGCATGCCTAAACCATCACATGGTCACATGGTCGAGTTGTTCAGTATCTCAAAGAGACTCATTGATACACTGCTGTCTGAGAAAATTATATTACAAAACTATATGTCATAACATTTTGTGCATTGCATGTGACATTTCTTAATTTTTTAACTATCGCTAGTTTATCAGTTCACCTGATGATAGATCCAGAAGTTATTTTTCTGGGCTCAAATGTTACTAGATGGCTAGCTAGACAACTAAGTTAAGACTAAGTAACAACTCTTTATGAGGTAAGGTTACTTGACTACGAGGTAACTGGAAGATGAGCAAATTACATACGTTACATTTATAAATATATTCATTAAATGGTGCAATAGTTTGGTCTGAAGTGTTAATGGAAATGTCATTAGCATCATGGAAAAGGCCTCAGTAATTATTCACAATGATTATCACCTCAGTCGGCTTTGTGGAGATTGCTGATGTGGTTTCTGACACTGTGTGATACACTGACATCTACAAACACAGACATTTAGGAGTATGCAGGATGGGACAAACGAGATGAGTTTACTTACTTTACATTTGTAAACATGGTCTTCCATCAGTGCAGTGGGTTGGCCTGCCATGTTTGTGGAAGTGCAGTTAGATTAATGTTGAGCACATGGATACAGTTTCACCTGAAAGAGCCATACCTTTTCGACACACACTTAGAAGTTCCTTTGATATTATACTACATTATACAGTGGTTTTGACACTTTGACATTATACCGCAGATCAAAATCCATGCAGGAATTCTTTGGGATTCTTGTCACATCTTATTTAGTGGTGCTTGGACCCCTGTGGTACAGCAGGTAGTGCTGCTGCCTTACGGTATCTGGGTCCCTGGTTCGATCCTGAGCTGGGGTTATTACCTGTGTGGGGTTCCACCAATTACTTCCACCTCCCAAGAACATGCCAGTAGGTAGATTAGCAGCACTAAATTGCCCCTAGGTATGAAGGACTGTGGGACTGTCAGTGTGCATGATGCCCTGTAATGGACTGGCATCCCATCCAGGGTGTATTCCCTCCCACCTTGTGTCCAGTTTTCCAAGGATCTACTGCCACCAAAGCCAGGATAAAGTGGTTACTGAAGATGAATGAATAAATGGTGCTTGGACCCCTTCATACAGCTTGAAACTCTCCATACGAAATGCCATGGTCAAAACTGTTACCCGAAATTGTAATTAAGTTATCCGTTTTATGGACTTGATCGCATAAAAAGATCTTTGTGTGCATTCTTTGCAGACTGAGGACAGTACACTCCATTCTTTAAAGTGCACTGCTCATTCTTTCCCGAATGAAAAGAAAGTGTAGTTCCATTGTGCTCGTTTTTTGCTTGTCATGTATACCAAAAAACAGCTGCCTGCGAATCCGTCAAGCAGACAGCTGAAGGTCGAGCGGGATGTTGGTGCTGAATTACGGCGATAAGAAACCACCAAAGCATGCTTATCTATCGCTAAAATGAACCGGTTAGGAAGAGGGGGAGGACTGTGGGGCCATCTGTGGACTCGAGATATTTATACACTTTTTTTGTGAGCGTCCTGCACTGGAGACCCTGAAACAGAAAATCAATGCTTTGATTGAATCTCTCTGTTGAAAAGGCCTTTGGGGAGAGATTCCACCGAGAGAGAAATTGAGGGGAAAAATGGAGGATCGTTAAGTCAATATATTCATTTTTGTCAAGTTGTTAATTATCCTGTAAGCTAGACAGTCCTCAGTCTACCGGTGTACCATACTCATATACTCAAATATGCTCAATTATAGGTCAAATTGAAGTGTGTGTGTGTGGGTATATATGACGTTGACTGGGACAACAGCTGTTGTTTAACTTAATATAATATCAATAACAATATATTAACATCCTGATACAATTTTCTGAGTAGTATTAGTATTGTCAGGTGCTTTTATAACTGAGCAAATGATAAATTTATTAGCTAGCCCATCAGGCAAGTAAAAGCTCCAGTGTGCTGCCCAGTCACGTTTTAGTTGCCTGGAAACCTAATTTAGTCAGCTAAATAACCTAACAATATATGGTGAGACATTATGTGCAGTGCAGCAGTGTCAGTAGCGGTATCAGCTCAACACTTCCATTGCCTGCCTGTATTTCTCACCTTATTTTCATGTTTAGGAGCCAAATGGGATTTGTTGCATTTTTTTGTGCCATAGACTGAGTTCCGCACCCAAGAGATTAGTTCCAGATTCTAATTGTGACTGAATTGGAGCTACATTTCCTCCTGAAGTCCTTCGGGAATACCTGGCTGTTTGGTGCCAGATACACACACACACACACACACACACACACACACACACACCAACACAGTAACATTGCTTCATTAAAATGCTAAGGAACAAGGCAGGAATTCAGAGAAGCTAACTCAGGGTGACCATGAATAGTGTTAGGGCGAGGGGCGGAGTTAGTGATCAAGAGACTGCATGGATCCAGACATCTCTAAATCCTTAATTCATTTCCAGCGAGGGAGGCGTGGCCTATGGTTTGTTATTCACAGTGATGAAAGGCGTGGTCTGTGTTTGTCAGTGCAAGAGGCGTGTTCTCTATCTGTCTTAATGAAAGAGAGTTAGGGTTAGTATCCCAGTGGAGTTCTGGTCAGTACGGCTGACAGACTCGGGAAAGGAGGCGTGGCCTTAGAACCTGTCAGTGTCATTGAAAAAAGCATGACCTATATGTCTGTCCGTCTCAGAGAACGAGGTGTCTGAGTGTCTGAGTGAAGAGGGCGTGGCCAGTGTGTCGATGAGTCTGAGTTAAGGAGGCGTGGCCTCAGCACCTCTTGGTTTCCACCCTTCAAAACAAACATTAATACTGAATCACAGTGTATTTCTCAAATCACTGGCTGCTATAAAAGTAATTTTCATACACAGACTTGGCAATAACATCAAGAGGCATGTTGTATCGCCTTGGAATGAGACATACATGTCCCTCAGTAATTTTAGACCTTTCAGAGAACATTACACATAAAATGAAGGGTTACGTCTTCTAAGTTTAAGCATGAGGAACAGAACACATACCCAGCATTCTCTTTATGACTTGTAAAGCATGTAAATTGTAGAATATTTAAGCTAAACAGTCCTTTTTTGTATTATTACTAAAAGCATGAGCATGACCTGATTTTCAGAATATCTTATTGCAGTAAAGGCTACAAAAACATTGTTTTAGATTTGAAGGGGAATGGTTTTGATTTAATATTATGTGTTTGAATGGATTTTCAGACTTTTATTTCCCCTTTTCATTTATTTCCTGTTTTTTATTGCATGGAAGCACAGTCCATTACTACACTATTCATTTTAACATAATGATAAAGGAAAAGTAAGATTCATGAACCGGTCCTCTAAACATGTGCAGTTTAAGCATATGTACAAATGTCTCTCACAACAATGTCAATTCTGCAGATATTTTAGATCTCTCCAAGAGTCCAGAGAATAAAAAGAGCCTAACTCTGCTCAGAAGCTCATCATATCAGTGCATTCTCATAATACTTTTTCTCATAATACTTTTTGACCCCATGGGTCGGTATTCATAAAGTTTCCTCGAATTGAAAATCAGAATGTTATTAGCCGAGTGACCTGGGAGAGAGGAATGCAACACAGTGCATACAAAAATATCCAGTTATGTTTTTGTTCTTGCTGTAGGTTAGAGTCTCCAACGCGGACTCTGACGTTGGAAGCGCCGAAAGGTGTGGAGGTGAATGCGGGAGTGGGGGAGTTCAGAGCGTCCTGCAGGAAAGAGCTCACTCTGGAGTCTTCTGAGGGGGAGGTGAGTAATTTATTAGTCCTCGTAGACAGGAGCCACAGGATCCCTCTTTTGCTACTCAGGTGTTGGAGCTTCCTAAGACACATAGACAGAATTGAAGTGTTATCACTCACTAGAATGTGAATTCCAGCTGTTCTATGTTTATAAATAGCAATCAATACTGTTCAAATCAATGACATCTCCCCACGGACTGAGTGCTCTCTCAAGGCAGTACACCAGGTACCACTGCTGCTTCACAGCTCCAGGGTTCATGGTTTGATCCTGAGCTCGGGTTACTGTCTGTGCAGTTTGGCAAATTTTTTCCTTGGCCCTAGGGCCTTCCTCCAGGTTGTCTGGTTTCTTCCCATCACCCAAAATCACACCAATAGGTGGATTGGTGACTCTAAATTACCCCTAACTGTAAATGAGTGTGTGATTGGTGCCATGTGATGGACTGGTGTCCAAGATGTGTTCCCACCTTGTGCCCAGACCAGACCAGGACTAACTATATACTGAAGATGAATAAATGAATATGTGCTCTAGTGGTGCATTTGGCAGCTATCCACAGGTTGGTAGCTATTGCCAAGGGCCAGGAGTCTTAGATTTGCAGAGAAATCTAATAAAAAAATCAGAGTCTTTTTTAGCTGCCGGAGTTGGCTGGGTGGATTGTGCGTTTGCCTTGCTCTTACAAGGCAGCAAAGATGACCTAGTCCCTTTCTTGTTGTTGATTCTTAACATAATGGGACAAGTAGCATTATTCAGCAAGTGCATTAATATCTGTCAGGTCCAGCTTTCATGTGAAAATCAACAGATTTATGATAAACCTGGCACTCTAGTAGTGTGTTGGATTAGAACACATGTAACTAGCAAGGAAAAGATCTTTCACCTTCACATGTTAGTAGCTATTGCCCAGAATCAACTAGTTGTATCATCCTAACAAGAGGCACTATATACCAGGAATGGTGTGTTTGGTGTAAATGTGTATTCTCATTCTAATGTGTTGAGATTGGAAGAATTGGGATTAAAAACCTGGATTAGCTAAAATAAGTGATGCAATTGGATTGGTAGGTGATGCAGTCTCCGCGGGCTCACTAGATGGGGAAGGTTGTATAGTCCTGAATCTTGAATCATCTGTTATTTCGAGTGATCCTACTCAAACATCTATGTCTTTTAGGTCATATATCAAGCATGGGTAAGTTCCGGCAATTGCTTTCACATTTGTCCTGTGATGATTTGTGATGACAGTCAATCAGAGATAACCAGGCTGGTAGCTATTGTCCACAATCAACTAGATGTGTCATCCTAACAAGGGGCACTATATAACCGAAAGGCTGTGCTTGTTGTATATTCATATTCTCATGATTAGGAATTGGACTAGCTGAGATACAGAATGCAGCTGACCTTGTAGGTTGTATGAATTTACTCAAGCTCTCACTGGGTGAGGAAGATTGCATAGTCCTGATTCTCTTATTATTTGTTATTTTGAGTGATGCTAGTCAACTGTTTATATCTGTCGAGAGTTGAGCAGTTAATACACTCCAGGGACTTTCCAGAAATCAATAATGTGATAATGAATGAGGATTCCCAATTGACCAAATGCTCAAGTTGGGCCTTGGGTTGGAAGATATATAGATAGCAACCTAAGTGGAAAGATCTTGTATCCTCCTGGGTTGATAAGATGTTTTTTCCTAGAGTTGGTAATAGTTAAGATAAATAGTCCAAGTGGGATTTTCGGCTATATAGCTTGTGCAAAAGCTCTGCTCATACTGGTTGAGAAAGATGGTGTCTGTTAAGCCGGAGATGTAGAGAATTGACCATGCAGAGAGTTAGTACTCTCCTGAAACTCTCTGGCAATCAATAATGTGATAATCAATGAAGATTCCCAACGGACCAAGTGCGCTAATGAAGAACACATGTAGCTAGTGACTTCACTGAAAAAACAACCCCCACCCCCCCTTCCCCTGGCTGCTGTCCGGCTGGTAGCTACATTGCAGGAAAGATGCACAAAATTGGTTTAAAAAAATCATATATATCTTCGCAAATGTGGGAAAGCAGGTAAACGATTTGAAACGCGCTCACACTTAGCATTCAGTTAAGCTTCTGGGGGCTGCAGAGACAAGTAGTTTGAGCTTATCATGCATCAGAGGTGGTTAGTTTGCAGTGTTATGACAGCTAGTTTACAAGGTCATACATAAAATTACAAACCATATCAGTACGAGCCAGACCTGTCTGTCTTTCTGTCTCTTTGTGTGTGTTCTGCTGCCAGTGTATATCAAAGCTGTCAAGCTTCAAGACTCGTGAGACGCAACCATGCATACTTTAGCACCTTCTCTTTACAGCATCTGATTCAGCTAATGAAGGGAGCAAGGATTAACCGAGGAACAGATGAAGGGCCGCACGTTACTCATAATGAAGGGTAGCTAGGTGGTTGTTAGTATATAGCTTTATGCTAAGCTGTCGTTGCTAGCATCCTGGCAGGAACATTTGTGTCCAACAATCTCTCAAAATATCATAAACATGTTCAGACTATTATCCAGTCTCAAAAGTGCAATATTGTCATACTTCCAGCTAGAACCGTGTACACGTACGGGATTCCTGCTAAAAGTATCAGGCAACAATCCATCCTTTAAAAGGAGGAGTCAATTTCTACAGATTTATAAGCACTTAGAAAGAGTCCCATGTTTCCCAGAATTGTTTTCCATGACTAAAATAATGAACTTAAAGAGTTTCAAACTTTTTTTTTTTTTTTTTTTTTTTTTAAGAAGTATGAAGGTTTTCTAACACCAGCGCAATCTGCTGAAAAATTTACACCCTCACACTGAGCCTAAATGAGTGCCGCCATCTTGGAATTGCTCTCTTTGCTTCACTTTCCCTCACTTTAGTAACTGCCCAGGCTATTTAATTAACTTCCAGAAGCATGAGCAATACATCATGCTGTCCTGTCAACTTCCCGTAAAAAGGACCATTTTTTTCCTTTCTTTGCCGTGGAGATAGCAGACGTTCCTTTAGACCTGCACAATGCCGGCGAGAACTACATGCGGTGATATGATAGAGAAGTCACCGGCGGCGAGGCTCAGCGAAAGTGCTTTTGAAACATCTGTCCGATCCTCTAGCAGGCTGAATTTGTCAAGTCTCTCTCTCTCTCTCACGCTCTCTCTCTCACTCTCTCTCTCTGTCTCTCTCTCTCTCTACCATAACCGTAGATGCACTCGATGGCTTATCCAATGTTCTCCCCTCGCTCTTTAATTCCCCCTTTTTTCCCCGCAGGAGGGGTGCTGAGATGTGACAAGACGAAAGCCAGCAGCAAAAGTAACGTGAAGGGAAAATAGATGTTTCTGTCAATTTGGATGGAGAGAATGAGGTGTCTCAGAAGGTCCAGATGGTGAGCTAAATCAGTGCTGACAGCGGCTAACTCTTTAAAAGGTGAATTTAAAAGTCTGTGGGTTTTAGAGAAGGGAATTAAGCAGAGCAGCACGTTCTCGTGTCGAGTTCCAAGCTGCCCATTACAATCAGAGAGGGAGATATGGGATGTGATGACGGCCTGTTTAAGAGAGAGTGAGATACAATCAGGGGAAGAGATAGACATCAGGTAATGAAGATAAAGCAATAGAAAGAGCGAGAGAGAGCACAATACTGAACTGGTAAAAGACTTATTTTCTTTCTATGGTCATAGTATTTCCGTATAGATGTTTGTTTATTCATTAAACACAACAATTACAATAACTCCTAAACCAGAAATGTCATTTCTGTGCTCAAATGCACTTTGTAATGCGCGGCACTAAGAGGCATGAGACAAGTGTGTAAGTTCAGTGTGAGCTTTATTGGGGCAAATCCAAGAATCATCATTGTAGTCCACAGAACAGGTAGTGAGATAATCTATATAGTGAGATGATATATAGTGAGATAATCTATAATCAAAGCTGAAAACAGGCACGAGTCGAAAGATTATTAAGGTATATATATTAAGGAATAAACACAGAACAGGTGCACACATTAGGATAACAAATCAGTGACAGGATAGTGGCAGGACAGGAACGAAAACAAAGGCACGCAGCAAAACGTAAAGAAAGGCACACAGAAGAAAAAGAATAAGCTCAAGCAATGCTCGTCATGGCACACTTGCTTGTAACTAGTAATGCAACTAGTTCACGGGCCAAACATCTGGAGTTGTTCGTGTTGTAGTAATCGATGGCTCAGACCTCCAGGTCTATTTAGTTTGGCAGCACTTGTTTCAAGCGGTTTTCCTAATTATCTGACATGCAGAGTCTCCTGTATTAGAATTCATGAGCTAATGTGTGTGTTACTTCTCTGCATGATAATAAGCACCGTTTGTGTCCACTTGCATATGTTACGGAGGTGTCAACATGCTAGCAGGGAAATCCTAGCAGCTGGAGAAAAATACCAGAAAAACATTCATTTTATAAGAGAAACCCTAGCGTAAGTGAAACAAGGATGCGTCGTGATAGAGATGGGCTAAAAATCGAATCGCTATGGCTAAACTGTACAGAAGCCAAGCATGTTCTCTTTCATCTTTCTTCTTTTGCAACTGATCTTTCAGATCAAGTGAGATTGATTAAATGATTCCTGGGAGGCCTGAAGGATTCGGTCAGCATAACATACACGATTATCCTAAAATCCTAAACTCACAATACTGATTTCCTTTCCATCTGCACTGACAGCTGAGGGAATGTGTTACTTACCTACCTGCTAGGATGAGTTATTAAATTACTTAGCTAAGCACTAAAATCTTCCAGGAAATCATCTCGTCAAGTGTGTTCCTGTGGAAGAAAAGGAAGCAGGGTGAGGTTTGCACTTTCAAACCTGGTGTTAAAAAAATGGAAAAAGTCTCCTCTCATTCGGTGTAGAGCACCCCTGCGTATCCATTTCAACGACTTAATTATAAGGAAGCTGAGTAATTAAAGCTTAGCGCTGCTAGCTTTTGAATTCTGCTGCTGGAGCGTTGAAGTGCAAGATAAACATGTCTGAATGAGTGAGCAATCTCTGATACTCTACAGAAAGCTGTAAAGCAGGGACGGGTAAAAGCAGTACAGCTGTGGAAAACTTTATTATATTTAAATCCTCTTCTATTAAATTCGGTCTCACGGCAGCGTGGAAGTAAATCCATGAACTGTTTAACACAGATAAGCAGCAAATTAGCAACATAACGTGCTACATTTCACAGAAATGTGTTTTAACATTGGAATTTAGAAACACCAAAGTCTGACATTATGAAATGTTAGAGGACTAACAGGCTGCTCATTTTTACTCTTAATTACTACATAATTAAACTGCTTGCTCGCTGATGAGCATGCTAGCATAACATACAGTAACTGGCAGGTTCGTAGCAAAATCTTTATATACAGTATTTGTATTTGATTTCTGTACAGTTTCTGTGTTATGTTTCTCTACAGAAAACATACAGTAAGAATTTAACAGGCTCTGAGAAGTTTAGACTTAAACGTTTCAAAAATAACGTTCCTGCAATGTTCTAAAAACATCGGTTTGCTTCCGAACGTTATTAGAACGTTGCTCACGCAATGTTCCCGTTTACACAAAAATGAACATTAGCAGTGGACAGGTTAGTCATGCTAACATTCCCTCAGGTAAATATGTCACCGCAACGTTGTAGGAACGTTATTCAGAAACGTTATTCACAACGTTCAAAATGTTCTCCTAACCTAAAATGGTGAGTATTTTTTTTAATGTCCTTAGAAATTACAAGGATATTATCTAAGAACATCATCCTGCTACTTTAGAAATTCTTACAGTGGATTCAAATGCGCACGTTTTTTTACAATGTTGTAAATGAAATGTTATTTTAAAACACATTTTTCAGGAATGTTCATGAGGTTACCGGAACGTTCTTCTAACGTTTTTAGTGTGATGTCCTCTAGGAGACAAAAAAATCGGACGTCTGCAAACTTTTCTAGCTAGCAATTTTCCTAATCCGATCTAATTACGTAAAACTGTCAAAAGCTTAAAGAAACATATTAGGTCGTGTTCACACCTATTGGTCTGTTTGTGAAGTCAGAATCAGAGCGAAATTGATTGTTTTGCTTTGTTTGCTTTGGTTTCACACCGCACATGAGGGGCATGTTGGGCTCTTCTTAAAACTCGTTCATTTGTTGGTCAGAAATACAGTGACAGAAAAATATAAACAAACCTATCGATTTTTTTTTTTAAATCATCCAAGCCTGGAGACCAACTAGCCTAAAAAACTAGGCTACCTTTTAACTAGCGGTAAAAAAAGATTCGATAATCATAAAACTAATGAGTTTAAAACATTTTGTGTGGCGCATTTTTTCTTTTTTGTTTATCCAAATCTTCACAACAGGTGGCATTTCTGCAGCACACCAGCTGGCATTTGTCGACATTTAGCAGCTCACATCTACACACAAAAAACACACACAAAAAAAACACACGGCATGTTTGATTCACTTCCGGCAGGTGAGTCGATTCAGAGTTGATTCAGAGTCGAATCAGAGTCGATTCAGAGTCGAATCGCTTTCCTGAGACGGCCTTGTTCGGTGGTTGCTGTGTTCTCGCCTGCCTACAGAACCACACCAATGAGCAGGCTTCACCACGGCTCTGCTCAAACACTGCATATGGTTTTCCAGAAGGTTCTCAGGGTGCTCCATCTTTTTTCTATCGAATTCTATTGAGACATGGAGTTAAATATCACCGTGCGTCCCACACCTGCGTCTCCGTAGCGCTGTCTCCCTCTGTCTGTCTGTGTTTGATTAACCTTTCCCCCCGTGCTAGCGGCGATATCATGAATCATAAGCGTCCTGAGAAGCTGCTGATTAAAGCTTTGTGCAGGTTCGCAATGGCGCCGTGGCGATCTGGAAGCATGGCATTCTGGGAAAGTGTGTACATGTGTGTTTCCTAGGGAAAGCATTTCCTCCTCTCTCTCTCTCTAAGGGCTCATGCGAGGTCATGTGACTCAGGGGTCCAGGCATTTCAGCAGCTTAATGAAGTGTGTAACGTGCTCCGACGATTTGCGCCGTCGCCGTCATTTGTAACCCGCGTTTGTGTGTTTGTGCTATTTTGGGATTCACAAGCCGTCCTTCATTCTCCTCTCGTCTTATCAACATGTCAGTGAAGAAAACACTTTCATCTCTCGCTCCTTCTGTTTACCCGACACTCACTTTTCTCTCCGTCACTCCATCTTTTTTGTTTGTTCATTTGTTTTTTTTGCCTTCCATCCTTTTTCCTGTCTGTCCTCTCTCTAATTGCCTCCACTCCATCCATATGCACACGCGCACGCACACACACACACACGCACACACACACACACACATTAGCATCTTAAACAGGGCGCTAGTGAGGCGTTTTCGTGCCCGTGTGAGAGCGGCAGCCGTTAATGAGTGCAGATATCTCCGCTGGGAGACTTTAACTCTCCTCATAAACCCACCCAAAGGGCTCCATCTTTCCCTCTTTCAAAATGGAATATGTTCTGTCTTTCCATCAACTGCTGCTGCATGCCCTATAAACTCTACATGAAGAGGCGCAACAAGAAAACAGCCTCAAAAATGTGCTGACAAAACAGCGCCCCAAATCCAATACTGCGATGCTAACGTCCTAGATTAGCATGGAGTTAGGTAGCAAGGAACGCTAAATGCTAGATTGCTAGGTATTTATGGGGTTGAAACCATGACGGATTCATGTTCAGACGCTATAGTGTCATCATGTCATTAGCTATTAACATTAACATACTGCACATGTGGCATTTGTTTATTCACTATCGCTAGTTTCAATAGTTTAGATAGATTCCAAACTAGTGGAAGGTTTGTTTTAATAACGTAGCTAAGCTAACTGGCTACATGATTAGCCAAAAAAGCTAGTCTCATGATTATTTGCTAGCCACAAACACAATTCAGCTAAACAGCGATAAAATTCATTCCTTTAATGTGTACTTCTCTGGTATCTTCAGCATCACAGTGTGGTTATAGTGTCAGTGTGTGAGAAAAGTTTTATCCATTTTACAATGTTATCGTTCATCACACCACCCATCACTGATTATTTTTCTAGAACAGCATGACGTGGGAGTGTTTTATTGCTTACATAAGTCATAGTGAGAGTCAGACCGTATTTTTACGACGCCGAGGCATATGATAAGCTCATCTTCAACAGATTGTCTCCGTCATTTCCAGTGGACTCCGAGACAAACGACAGGAACAGGACGAAAGCACAATGGAGCAGAGAATCGGAGAAAAAGACAGAGTGACAGATGTGACGTCTCGCGTGTCTGTGCTCAGACGCGTGATTCCTCGTTTGTGTTTCTGTTTGGACAGATACGCACCATCAACACCACACACTCCATTATTCATAATAATTAGCTTCTCCTTCTTTGTCTGGCTTTCGTTTGTGTGTAATATCCCATCTCTGTGAGTTATGGTGGAGATCACACGCTCTGCCGTGTTGTTCAGCGACCCTGCACTCTGGAGTTTGGAGTTTGGCACTGATAAACATAGAAGCAATGAGCAAGAGGTGAAATTGGGGATTCAGTGTGGCTTAGCAGATAAACCCTGCTCACAGTCGTCAGCCTACGCACTCGCGGATCAAACGCTGGCGTAGCAAATAGACACGGGATAACACGGGAAACGTGCTCGGTGTGTCAGAGATATTAAACACACACACACACACACACACACACATACACACACGTCTCTCTAATGTGGAAATATAAAAACAAGCATCAAATTGAGCTATACACACAATGAACGTAATTATTTCATGTACAACATGTTCCTGGATCAAACGCCTTTTCCAGATGATGTCATCAGTATGCATCTCTGACTCCTCCCACTCCCAAGACGCCTGAAATCCTCTCCATAAGCAGGAAGTGACACACTGCACATAGCCTTCAAGATCCTGAAGCTTCAGAACCCTTAATGGCTCTTCAGTTGTCCTTCTGGGGAAACTCTTAAAGGTTCTATGCAGAAGGGTTTTCTAGCGTTTGGGAGAATTATCTGAGGAACCGTCGAGGAACTGTTTTCTGTGTTAAGTTTGACTTTTTTATGCTGAGTAGGTGGAAAAGTCTGTGTTTTTTTCAGTCACAACATATTTAAACAGCTTTTGTGAGATTGTAGCTGACAAAGTTGTAATTTTTTGGAGCATTTCTAAAAAAAAAAGGCATTTATTGAATGTGAATGAGGTTTCAATTAATAAACAAACTTAATAAAAACCAAACATCTAGTCCTTGGATGCTGTGGTACTGTGAAGACACCTTCACGAGAAGGTCTTTATTGTGTACTGAAATTAACTAATGGACAGTATGTCGTGTTTCAGTATCAAATCAAACTTGTATCAACATTTTGAGACATGCCTCTGTAATATTTCTAATCAGGGATAAGAGGGAAAATATTGTGAATGCAGGTCATTTAGAAAAGAGAATAAAACAAAAAAAAACAGATTTTTATTCTGAATATAGAAAAAAAAGATTTTTTGTTGTTCATAAGATTTCAAAAAGGAAACTGATGTGTATCGTGTCATAGTGATACGGGATATATATGACGTGATGTGATTGTGGCAAGTGGGAGGAGCTAAACCACTGAAGGTATAAATGTGAATACACACGTTTGTGTTGTGTTTTAAGAGTTTTATTACGACAGTGTGCAGGAAGACATGGCACAAACGCAGTTTATCCACAAAACTGAAAAATGTTTGACCTGGCCAGATCCCGCGTTGTTAACGGTTGCATATTTTGTGTGTGTGTGTGTGTGTGTGTGAGAGAGAGAGAGAGTGAGGTTGAGCTTTTGATTTCCTATTTCCTTTCTTTTTTTTCTGGTTTCTTCTAGATCTTTCTCAACGCCAAGTCCATCCGCATGCCGAATCTTCCTCACGGCAGCGTGGACCCGCTGCTCAGCCCGGGCACCAGCTACCCAAAACACACCGTCTACGAGGTGTGTGTGTGTCCAAGCGGCAAGCTGTACCTGTCCCCCGCTGACAGCGCCTCCACCTGCCAGACTACCAACAGTGTGTGTTTATGGAGCTGAGAGCGGCATGGGGGCTTCGCCCGACACCAGAAAGGCCTTCCTTTTCTTCCTCCTTCCCTCTTTCCTTCCTCATCCATCTTTCCTTCATCTGCCGTATTCACGTCAACATCTCCACTGACGAGCTTCGGAATCTTATCAGATCGGACATTAGTAGAAAACGGAGGCGTTACTTGGACAGAGTGTTTTTTTTTTCATTGATTATTCACACTTTCTACCTTTATTTCAGTTTCCCGTTTTGAGTTCTTTATCTATTTCCTCAGTTTTTTCTTTTTATCGTCAGCATTTTTTCATTCCCTACTCATTCTCTTTTCTTCTTTTCCATCCCTTCTTCTCTCCTTCCCTCTTTCCTTCCTTCAGGAATTCAGGAATCGGGACAAACTCGGCTCGATAGCAGCCTCATCTTCCCAATCTGTAAATGGAGCAAAAACTTGACTTGGAGCTTATTTTTTTCTTTCCTCTCCTCTTGTTTTTGGTACTCCTATTTTTGTATGACCCTCAGCCCCAGTGGAGACTTATGGGAAAATCTGACGAGAGGCCGGACCAGGCTAACGAAAACGAGCACACACATGCTTGTGCACGCTCGAGTGGGTGTGTGTGTTTTTCTAAAGAAGCGATACACAGGTGCCTTTGCTGTTGTCGGAAAAGCACACGTTCACCCGCAACCATCCTCCAGTCGCAGCAGAACACGCCGGCAAAAAGAGGAACGCTAATTAACGTCTATCTCCGTTTTGAAAACAGTTAAAACAGGAAAGGCGCATCTAATGTAGTCCAATTTCTGTCCTTTTTGGGTTTTTTTTTCTTTTGGACTTTTCTCTTTTTGGGAACAAAGCACAAGATTATGCCATGTATATAAGAAACTCAATAAATAATAATAAAAAGAGAAAGTTTATTTTAAACATTTTGTATCCAAGAATGTTTGATGATAATTTTTTTTAATCTTCTAATTTTTGTCCTCCCCCAACCCTCAAAAAAAAAAAAAAAAAAAACCCCACAGTGTATTTGTGTTTTGCGATTGTTGCAAAAAGGTAACATTTTTATGCTTTCTTATCATCAGCAGACCAAAATCAGTTTGTCTACAATCGCAGTTAATATATCCTCTCCCCCAAAATGTACACATTTAATAGAATTTAATACAAATTAAACCGATGTTCATTTGAGTTTGGATTGTATCATGGTTCATATAGTAAAACTGTATGATCTAGTGTATTGTAAAAAATGAAAAGTAAGAATTTTACATAAAAACAATCTTAAAAATGTATCTGAATAAATATCGGTTGATTTATTTTTTATTAAAGAGCGATGAATTGTTTGGTGCTCTGGAAAACCTTGTTGCTATTCTACATTTCTGGCACAAATTTAAAAAAATATCAATTTTTGACCAAAATTATGAGTTTTGTTTCCTGTTTAATAATTATACACAATGTTTTACTTGCGTTTTGATGAAAATTAAAAAAAATAAATAAATAAAAACAAAAAAAATTTAAAAAAAGAATCAGTAAAACTCCACCCTGAAACACACTGACACTTTTTTATAGAAATATTTTGAAAGTATTTAGTGAATCTGGTGTTAATTTGTTGGTTATTGCTGCATTGTTGTTATTCCTGTGAGAAGTTTGTGGTTCTTCAACAAAAAAATTCAACAAAGCTAAATGGTAATGATCAGGTTTTGCTGTTGGGGTTGAAAAACGAAACTCACACACCATTTTCCAGTGACGTTCAGCGACATTACTGAGAAATCCGGTGTAGTAGCAGTGGAGACGTTGGAGCAAGCTGGAGTCATGGTCCCAGAATGCAATGCAGCTATATGACGCAGTTGTGCTGAGTTATAGCGGAGACTCGGCTCGGCTAGTTAGCGGTCGACGAGATGACGAGCGTGTTAGTGTTGATGGAGGCTGATCTGTTTGAATGAACAGATGAGGAAGAGAGACACATGGACAGACTAAAGGACTAAAGCGCTGCTGCATCGCTCTCTTTAGGTAAAGATGAAGCAAGAGCTAATTCTGAGTTTGTCTAAAACTTGTAACTTGAAATTTCTGAATTCAAAAAACTAAGAAACTTGGAATTTCTACTCAGAAATCCGGGAAGGCGTGGGACATCTCTATTATCTTTCATGGAGGCGGCCATTTTTTATTCAGTTTTGTAACTGAAATGTGTGGAGATCAGTGAGTAGTGGAAGGGCATTGTGGGTAATGTAGGAAACATGGTGAGAAAAGAACTTTCAACTAAAAAAAAAAAATCATCTAAGAAATTCATCATAAAAGAACTCTTGGACGTTATTAAAGACGACATATTCAGTGGTTCAGGGTGGACTTTTTTCCTTTAAGTTACACCACCAGGTGACGTTAAATTAGAATAATGATCAATAATGGCATTTTCCATATTGTTAGTTTAATGGCTAGCAGTCGCAGTCTAAATAACAGCAGCCTTTCACTGGAACTCGGAAAAGGTTCAGCAGTACGTCTGGGTGAAATTCATTAACGGGAGTAAACACACTTCCAAATGCCAGCAAGGTGAGAGATCTTAATTAAAAAAATGAAGTCTGGGACGACATTTACAAAAAAAAATTGTTTCTAGAGTTTTCAAGAACTTTTTCTAGTTAAAACTGCCTAAATATTGGCAGATAATTCAGCTTCTTTTTTTTTCGTTTCTAAAAATTTCTATAATTTTTTTTTCTTTCTGTTGTAACAATTTTTTATTCCAGTGAAATAAGATAAATTCACTTTAAATCCATAAAATGTATATTTAAAAAAGTTTGATTTATTTTGAATTAAAATCATTTTATAACACAGGAATTGAATTAATAATTTATGAATTATTTTATAACAATTATAACAAAAAAAAATTAGGTATATTCGGAATATTAAAAATGTTCCCTTGGTAAAATAAAAATAAAAATAGAATTTTTTGCAGCGTAATAAGATCTGTGTCCTGTATCATATCAATATGTGGTAAGAATGTTTGGTTCCATTAATTATTTATGTTGATATATAAAAAGATTTTTTTTAAAAAAGGGATAAGGGATGAATTCTTTGTAATGTTGGGTATCATATTGAATTAATTAATGTAATCAGGTGCAGTTTTGGATTCTTGAAGGACGTCCAGCAGGAAGTTCATTTTGTCCTGCAGCATGAGGTGTGCAACCTTTCAGCCTCCTCATCGGCGTGAACATCAGCGACAGCCGCCTCTCGCGTCCACAGACACGAGACACGAGAGCGTCTGAGGAAGTGTCTTCACTGAGCCTCATTTATCACGCTGGATATGAAAGAATTTATTCGGAAATTATTCTCGGAGGCATTTACACAAGAAGTGTGGTTCATGAAAATCCATTTGCTTCCGGAAAAAACGTACATGCTCCTATGTTTCGCTCCTGTAAAGTTCTGTCACTAGTGTGAACCTCCATCGATCGTCTTCAAATCGTATAAATGCCGACGAGTTGCTGCGCTTTTACGCCCGTGCTGCGCCGGGAACGCAGGTGGTCATTTCTGCCCGATTGACGTTTATTAACACCGAAACATTTACACAGAACTTTACTAAAAGATTGATAAATGAGGCAGGATAAATGGGTAGCACTGATCTATCTATGTTAGATGAATATAAGAGATAAACACACCTTCCTGTATACACTTGCTATTTTGGTTTATGGGCGGTCCTCAAGCAGATTGAAAACTCGAGGTTAAATCTAGAATTTTATAGGTTCTTCAGTTTGTCCTTCTGGGGAACCTGACAATGAGAGATCTGCTAAATTCTTAAAAAATGTATAGTTAAAGGATCTTAGCTTAATATAAGAGTTCTTCTTGAAGCTCTTTCTAACAGGGAACAGCACTGAGAGTGTCTTGGTTCAGGCTAAGTGCATAAAATTACGCTCTTAGAGAAAAGACTGAATTTAGACCCAAACAGTGTTTTGCATTTCAATGAATCTTCGAGGAGATCCACTTTTTTCTCTAAGAGTAATCAGCATTTCCTACATTTTTTAATTTCAGAAAGCTGCATCCTGCCTCTTGTTTTTATTGGCTTTATCACACTTTCAAAGTTTATTGTTCAAGTAGAGATTTAAAGTTCATTTCACAGAACTTGGAAGTGGAATAAAACATTAAAGTTAATTTTTTACAGGTGTTCGTGCTTGTTGCTATTCAACTGAATTGTTTTTTATTGTTTTCACCAGGTAAAATTTGATTCACATTCTGTGTGACCGTTGCATTATTGCAAACATTGTTGGTGTTTCACTCTGTACACACTTTTTTGTCCCAGTGTGTTCTGTTTTTTGTTTTGTTCCAGTCACAGTACAATTTGTGTTTCCCACAAACTGGATTAGCTGAACTCTTCTTCGCTAATCCAGCCTTGGGGTCAGATTTTATTCAAAACAACCAAATAAATGAATGTAAGGGATATTTTTTCTAATCCAGTGCAAACCTTCTTGTTACCTATCCTGTCCTATGTTAGACCAGTGTTATTTAGACACTTTTGTCCCATTTTAAGGCGTTGGCCAGATTAGGAAGCGACACGTGGAGAGCGCTAATGGTTAGATCTTTCTAAAAGGTCAGAGAGTTATTTCAGAGTGATCTCCCTGAGCTGATGATCTCCAGGCAAGTAACTCATCCCTGATATTACACACTCACCCACATTCGCAGTAGGTTACGTGTCTGATAGGAGCCTGAATGAACACATGTATAGCTAATGAGCTACAGCCTGAAGCGCTCTTCAGTGGAAAAAATGGCCTCAGTGACTGCACACAGTGCGCCAATGTTTCCATCAGTATCATGATTTCATATCACGGATCAGTTCATACTGTTTAATACTTAACATAGGATACAGATTTTTATTAATATTAATATTACAACAATATATATTTCTCTTATACATAGATTCTATGCAGTGTTTGTAAATAATTTGATCTTACAGAGCTCTGCTTGGTCGACTAAACCTTCTCTTTAAATGGTCCTGTGCTAGCATTGTGCTGTTTTGAAACCCAGAAGTGAAAGAACTTTGGTGGCCTAAAGATAGACTGAACTTTGCATCAGTGTGTGGTTGTTTGGAACATTCTGCCCTCTTCACACCGGTGTACCTGGCTTGTCGGTTCTTCTTCTGGACCATCTAAATGTGACTGGTTCTGGGAAAAGGTACTTACTTTAAATTCAGAGCAGTCAGAAGTCTACTTCAGGTCACTGAGTACAGTCAGTCTTGAAAATCTGGCTGTACAGCAGCAAACATCTACACTATATACATCTATCTATAAACAAGTCCCTTTATGTTCTTAGAATCTAAGCTGAATTCATGATAATCACATGATGTGAGACTTTGCAAGAAACAATATGATTATAAGGTCTAATAAACATCTACACTGAATGAAGTGACTTTTCATGCATTGAAAAAGATGATTTCATGAAGGTCAGTGTTTCAGAGTGCAGAGAACTGGACTGAATGCTTATTAACCAACATTTTGCTTCATGTTGTGAATTTTCTTTAAGTGACATAAACCTTTCCATGACCCTGTTAAACATACGAATGAATTGCCTTACTGTATAGAAGTGTATTTGTGAGGTGAAAGCCTCATGAATTTGTGAGTACTCGTTCAAATCAATGCAATATTCTCCATGAAAGGTTGGATTGGTGTGCCATCGCTGTTTATTTTTGTTGAGAAGTCTCTGCCCTCATACATTCAGCTTGTCAGTACAATCAGCTTTTCTCCAATCTTCTAAATGCGTCTGCCAACATCAGTAATGTTCATGTCATGCGAACAGTGTTGCCCCAGAATAAATTGGCTTTAATCTTTATTCTGTGTTGTGAATGCGTAATGTGTGTGAGGGCCAGAGACGTTTCCTGGAACTCATTGGGATTCAGAGCATAGTGAAGGTCAATCCAGGAGGGCGAGTTTGGACACTGGTACCGGGACAACTGACAAGCCACATGAGGTGAATTATTCAAGGCCTTTGCACATACTTGCTCAAACTGTTTGTTTTCCTGTTAGGACATAGACTCATGAGTGTGTAGACCCGAGAGAGAGTGTGTGTGCAATTCTGAATAGGAATGAGTCCTACGATTAGAGTTTAGTGCGGCTCCCTGTTGTTCCATTTCTTCCAAATATGCCCGAATGTGCTGCACAGCTGCACAACTCTCTTACTCTGTAAAACTTGCCAAATGTCCAGTGGTAAATTCCATTAAGACATCTGGACTACAGCGCGACATGGGAATGAGAGAGTAGTAACACTGTGATGGTCGACTGGGATGGGGACATAATAAAAACTCAGTCTGGTGGTGGTGACTGCCGAGTCATGGTATTCCCACAGGAATGGTATTAACATGTGTATTAGGAGCAACATGAGTTATCTGAATTATATATCCCATTTACAGGGAAGGCTGTGTCGCTGCTTCTTATCACTCTGACACTGGGTGGCATTGAAGTCCATGTCGTACCCTCCTGAGAAAAATCATTCCAGAATGCTTGTGCATATCACCGTGCGGAGAAGTGAGGCAGCATTTTAAATATAACTTTTCATGTAATGTAATGATGACTGATTAGTGATCAGGTATTCATTAAGGAGTCCTATTGGGCAAATTATCTTTGTGCAAAACTAAGTGACAAATAAATAATTGGTAAAATGTGTAGAGAGTTAGTTTTTTAGTACAGAGGAGACATTTTTATTAAATGTGACCAAGCATGGAAAGTGAGAGATGGCCTGTAGGGATGCCTTGGATTCAGTGATAATGCCTGTTGGGATGTGGTGGATATGGAGATGAAGTCTGTAGGGATGTAGCAGATATCAGGTCTGTAGGGTTAGGGTGAGGATGGAGAAAGTACCGGGCTGTAGTTCTGATGTGGCCTGTGGGAATAGGACTTATGAGGATGTGGTGGATATGGGACTTATGGGGTTGTGGTGGATACAGAGATGAGCCGTGGAGGGAAGTGGTAGTTATGGAGATGGGATCTGGCTGTAGGGATCTGGTTGTAGGGATCAGATGGGGATGGAGATGGGACTTGCAGGGATGTGGTGGATATGGAGATGGGATCTGTGAAGATGTGACAGATATGAAGATGGGGTCTCTTGGGATGTGGTGGATACAGAGATGAAATCTGTGGGGATGTTGTGGATATTGCTATTGGGGCCTGTGGGTATGTGGTGGATGTGGAGATGGGGCCTGTCTGTAGAGATGGGGTGATGACAGAGATGGAACCTGTGGGGATGTGGATGATATGGAGATGGGACTTGTTGTGGATACAGAAATGGGATCTGGCTGTAGGGAAGTGGTGAATACACGGTTGGGACCTGCCTGTAAGGATGGGATGGGGACACAGATGGGGTCTGTGGGAAAGGGGCTCAGGGGGATATGGTGGATAGGAAGGTCTGCCTATAGAGTGGTTATGTAGATGGGGCCTGTGGGTGTGGGGCTTATGGGTATGTGGTAAATGTGGAGATGTGGCTTATAGGGATGGGGTGGATACAAAGATAGGGCTTGTGGAGATGTGGTGGAGATGGAGAAGGAACCTGTGGGGATGTGGAGTTGGCATTTAGGGAAAGCAAGGATGGTTTAGAATGGTTCTGTATTTTATCCTTATGCAGCACTGTAACTTATAAGGTAAGATGCAAGTGGACCAACAATTAACCATCTTTTATCATCATCATTTTCTCAGACACTTGTCTAAAGCCACTTACAATTAATGCAGAATCCAGTCCAAGTATAGAGCTGAGCAACCAAGGGTTAAGAGCCTTGCTCGAGGACCCAACAGAGGTTCTATTGCAGGGAGGGGATTTGTACTCATTAGGTCACAAGAAAAGAACTTTAACCACTGAGCTACTATTATTTTTCCTGCTTAGTTCCAATCTAATGCACTGGCATATAATTACGCCCCCATAATCTGATCACCACAACCCGAGGAATTCCAACAAGCATGAGTAATTGAGTTGGATTTCATATTAATAAAGTGATTAGAAAAACTATGACCTCAACTTGACTCATGCAAATTTATATAAACTTGGCCTCTGAGATTAAGCTATTTTAGGCTCCAGTCCTCCCTGCCCATGTGAGTGCAGTTCTCCAGATTCTTTGGCAGAAGCTCTGTGTGCACTAATTTTGAATAATCCCTTCCCCCATGTTTAAAAATCTAAGATTTTTCATATTTGCTACAAAAGAAATATCACCAAATAACAAACGCAAACAACCACGCTTGGTTACCTATCACGATATAAGAGCTGAAAACAGGACCTAGTAATGTTTAACTAAATACCACACAAGCCCCTATAGAAAAGCTGCCAGAAAATATATACGAAAGGGCTGAAGCAATTGCATCGCTAACTGGTTTGATTGTACCATTTTCTGGGTCAGCGAGTACGTTTAATACACCCTATTATGCACGCTTTCTGGTGCACATGCATAAAGAAGCTCGGCAGCATGAGGGTGCACATCCAGACAAAATCAGATTAGTCAGGCAATCACCTGGAACAATGTGCCGCCTAACAGCCACTGTCCCTATGCAACCATCTGACTGCAACCGTTTATTTAATGGAATACAGCTTAATTCGGAATGATGAATAGTGTTCTACAGTGGGAGCCCCACTTATCCGGAGTCATTTGCATTAGTGGTCTGTACCTGATGGCTGAATGTTTGCAGATGGAGCGTATGTTTAGAGAAGCAGTATATCATCAGCATACACCCAGCTGTAGTATGTCAATCAAATGTACATGTTGACATGAAAAGCTTGGCTTTTAAAAGTTTTTTTTTTTTTAAATATTTAAAGCTAGTCTATTTGAAGCCAGATCTTCAAAGTGTACCTTGCAAAATGATATTCTTGAATCCAGATAAGGATTCTCTGAATTATCACTCTTTTAAGAAATGTCATAATATCTGCTCTTTGCCAGATATCATCTCATTTCATCTCCTCTATTTTTTCTACTCTGACCCCCGTCTCCTTAAAATCTCTCTCCATCTTTCCCTAAAACACAAATATCAGTCTGGCTCTACACCTAATTACTTCCTCATCTTCAATAAATGCAGCTGAGGCCGATGAAAACCAGATATGAATCTCTGAACATTTTTGGCTTTTGCGGTCTGAATGAAGCCCGATCTCTCGCCTCGTTCTTAGGACAGATCAAATTAGATTTGGGATTATTAGGTTAAGAAGATATGGACATGTCCATCAAATATAAGTTTAGCAGAGATGTGCTGACAAGTAGGGAGCTTTTGCAGAGCAGGACCGACCTTGAAAGTACACATGACTGAATATTTTAATAAAAGCAGGGCTAGTTCTGTGATTACGATTCTGTATTAGTCACTGCAAGGTTGCAATTTCAAATCCCAGAACGGTCAGTGTTGTTGGGAGCAGCAGATGGATCTTTAACCCTCAACTACCCAGTTTTATGACCTGATTGGGTGGTGCCTCAATGGTAAGTAGTTTTTGATGAAAACTAAAAATAAAAGATTTGTTCAAGTCCCAAAAATACCTTTCAAGATACATCCTCTTTAACCATTTTCAACTTCCAGGACTTTTCATCCATCCAGTACCAAAAACAATAAAGATGATGTACTTCAGTACTTAAGTACTGAATAACAACAGCAAAAAGATATGAGCGTAAAATAACCCAATATAAACCCAAAGTACTGATTGGTCTGATTTTAAATCTGCAAATTGCAGTTTTGGTTTTTGTCATACAAAAGCACATAATCATTAACTTTTGATATTTTTAGAGCATGTGATTGCATGGCATATATGAATACAGTACATGGCATATATTACATGGTATAATGCTCGCCCATTGTATTTAACGTTCTTAGGATTTCAGATTTCAAACAATCGCAGTACCCCTGTACCCTTAAACAGTACCCCTGAGTGAACACAAGCTCTCGTCACCCAGAGCAGTGTCACTGGCTACTGGAGTCTCCGGTGTGGCTGACGAAGTTCTTAACAGAATTCTTTCATTTTCTTCAGTTCACAATGTTTGCATCCGTTCATATGGATTTTCAGTGCAGACTCATCTAAAGTTCCAACGTCAAGGTTCTTTGTGCATTAACTACTTCCCGTCATATACTTATTTGCATTATGTTGCTAAGGCTAAATTGTGTAGTCATCGTTTAACCATCATCACAGATTAAAATCACACTTTCTGAGCAGTTTGACTAAATTAATTGTGACCATGAGTGAGATTTAGTCAGAGCTACAAGCTGAAAGTCTAAAGCTATTTCTACATTGAACGACGTGATGCGAGAGCTAATTAATCATTCACATAACGGAAAGGTGAGGTCATGTGAAGTAAACGCGCAGGGTTTTTGGTCCCATTCAATTACACTATTAAGATTTGGTCTACATGAAATACATGTTTTTTTATTTTATCACTGTTCAAGGACAATTCAGTACTGGATTTTGACACCATGATGCTCCAGAATCCATGCAAGCCCTCTTTTGGTAATTATTGCTAAAACTTTACATCTCAGCAGTTCCTGGTGCCACATTAATGTTTTTTTTCCTGCACACCCAGCTCACAAAAGGCTTAAATATTAGCTGACGAGTTGTACTGGCTATGTTAGATCATGGAAAATGGGGAAGGGGGAAAAAACATGCAAAGCAAGGTGTTTCCAGAAATGGAACTGACATTTGAGTGTACCCAGGGACTTTGTTTCTCAGACGGCGTATTGTGTTTTCCCTGCTCTACCACACCTGATTCAACTCACCAAACACTCGTTAATTAGCTCATGAGCTGACTCAGGTGCAGGAAGAAAAAAACTAATCTGCACAGCAGTGGTGGCCTCCAGGCCTTGAGATTAGCTCCGTTGATTCTATCCTCCAACACACCTGATGCAATTCACGGGATGCTTGAGAAAACACCAGTATGGATTATTGTGTGGTGGTGGATTAATGTTTCTCCTGCTCTAACACACACGATTAAACTCATCAGCTAAATTAACCGTCGGCTCCCAAGAGGGAATCAGGTACGTTATGTCAGAGCACTGAAATCTGAGATAGCTCGATGTTTTGATGCGATTGTAGAATTAAGTGTGTGTGTGTGAGCGCCCGTGCAAGTCCATGCCTTTGCACTAGCGAGTGTCTCAATCTAAAATTAAAGTGACACCTATTCAATTCTGGAGCATGCAACTTTTCATAGGGATTGACAGGGAATTTGATTAGTTCGGCCGTTAGCATTTGGTGCAGAAATGTTGTCACAAACTGTGTCTCTTTCTGGCCAAGTGTGAGCTATTTTGGAAACACTGCCAGCAGTCATGCATATCAAGTAGTGAGCTAACAACAAACCGGGTGTGACATCGCTGGACTGGGTTTGTTATTTTTGTCCTTGTAACCATGGATGTTTCTAGGATTTGAAAACATTTGGGACTTGGGGCATAACATCTGGAGCTTGAATAGGGGTCTGGGGAAACATAGTTTCCAATTTAGCATCATTTTCAAGCATTTTGAGCAGAAGACAGTGTCCTATGATATTTAAACATTTCGAACCCTTAAGGCTTCTTCGGTTGTCCCTCTGGAGATCTACAAGAGGTTTTGCCATATCAAGAAGGGAAGATAAGAAGGTCTTAATTATCCAATAAACCCTTAAAGAACCCTTGATGAGAGAGTTAAATGTTAAACGGCATTCTCGTAGAAGTGTTTCGCCACGCAGACGAGCACGAGACGTCCATTTTTCACGATACTTATGGAGCACTTGCAACACAAGGTCTGGTGTTATGCAGTCCATCAGTGAAAGCAGTGAAGGTGGAAACTAGACAAAAGTCTCAGGAATATCAACATTTCCCTCAAACATGTTCATGAACGACTAAGAAAAGTCTCAATGTGACTAAAATGACCTTTTTAGCGCTGACCGAACCTAGCAAGTGGGTTCCGCCTTATTAAGAAACATTAATAACCATGAGCTGTTTGTCGTCTTCTCGTTAACGCAGTCAGCACGCAAACACAACGGATTGTAACAGTTATCTTACACATATGGTGTATAACATTACTCCGTCATGACTCATTAGCTTCAGTCGGTTCATTGTCTCCATGTTCTCCACACATCCATTAGAGCTTGATTTTGTGTGTTTGTGTGTTTGTTATTTCCTGTCTTGTTTCTCCATTTATTTTCTGTTTGCGTCCTCCTTTTGTTGCTTTGTTGACTTTTTTTTTTTTGTCCTATTGTTCATTTCTCTGCCCTTTTGGTCTTTTCATCCCCTTTTCCTTTAGTTGCTGTCTGTACTTTCTGTTTATTTTCTCCGTTTTTTTCTTGTCGCTGTGGCTGTCTAGTCTGTCCAGCCTCCTTTATTGTTGCCTTTTGTGTCTTGTCCAGACTTTTCTTTCCTTTCATCTTTTTTTTTTTTTTTTTGTTTCTGCCTCCCTGACTTTCTGTCTGTAATGAATTTCTGATTGTCTGCTCCTGGATTTCTTTTAGAGTGAAATAATTATGTTGTGCCTCTTTGACTTTACTTCAGGAAACCGGTCGATGACGATGTCAGAGTCTATGTCAAAAGTGCCAAAGTCTGTCCTGGACCATTGTTCTCCAATATTTTACAGATATTATTAGTGCTGCTTGAAAAATTGAGCTCAGGATGGGGAACCGGTGAGTGTGTGTAAGGGAATGGCGTGGACTCGTGAAGTCCACCACTCCTAAGGCGAGGTTAGGAGTTAACTTCAGTCGAAAGGCAAAAGAATTGAATTAGTGACTCAAGAAAGTAATTATTTTCTTATTTCTAACCAAAACTGAACAACTGTGGCCCCTGAAATGCTCATTAGAGATCTCTCATTAGAATTAAAGCCAGAACCTGCAGTTATTTCTCATTGTACCTGCCTGCTACATCTTCTAACGAACTTAGTTGGTTCTTTTTCTGAAAATATTCTCTAAAAAATGACAAATTACTCATTTCTTATGATTAAAAATCCTGTGCTACCAATAATATATTGTAAAACTATAACTCTGCTGCTCGTACATCCTCTAGAGCAGCAACCCCTGATCACCACCGGACATGACTCCCAGATCAGGGATCCCAAACACATTCTTTTTAACTATAAGTGTGTAAGAGGTTAACATGTTAAAGTTTCTTTGAACTGTTTCATTTCCCACATCTTGGAAACAGATGTCTGCCATGTAGAGAATTCAGGAAAGGGACAAGGACCTTGTGATGGCACCATCTTTCTTTTCACAAACTTTTGAAACCAGGATCTCCCCTTTGCCAGGCATAATGATGCAAGGTGCTGCAATAAGGCATGGAAGATCTTCACTGTGGAATTCATCAGCTGCTGGATTGTGAGTTTGAGTGCCCTTTATTAGCTCTACTCCCCACTAGACGATGTGTTGTTCACTTCACCTATCACGTTGTGAAGACATGGATAGAAAAGGTTATATCTCAGCTGGTATTTCATATCACATTTGAGGCCTTGTGCCCAAAGAGGACTTCAGGGTATACTGCTGCATTTACCTTCGCTTTCACCGGCAGGGTTTCTCACAATTGACCTGCTCATAGAGCTCATTCTTCCTTTTCAACATTGACACCAAGGTTTTAACCACTACAACATTGCCTCGCTTCTTTCAAGACATCTTCAGAATGGCAAAAGTGGAATATCTGAAGAGTCTGCACAGCAAATCCTTTAAAAGAATGAACCTGAATGTAGTCAGTTAGTTAGAGATTTATAACTCTATTTATGATTATAGATTTTCCAGGACGAGGGGTTAAGTCAGGCTAAGTCGACTAGCATAAACACAGAAGTAGTTTTGCATTTATTTACTGAGTTTTTTCCACAGTCTGGAAGAATCTATGTATGTAAGGCTCGTAGAGTCTGGACTTCTTGATGTGGCTTTGTTTCTTCATTGACGTTTCCTATCGATTCTGCACAAAAGCATAAAAGATAATGTCAGCTTTCTGTTTGCTAATAATAGCTTTCCAGGCAATGCTTCAGGTGAAAAGTTCTCCAACTGCTCAAAATATATTTGTAATTATGCAACACTCCATTATCTCATATGAACAAAGGTGGTTATAATGACAGCTTTGAAGATTTGAAGAAAAAGGGGTCTAAAAGTTCCTGCGGTTGCTACAGTTTCATCATGACCACAGAAAACAATGCTCCATCTTCCTACAAAGCTGCAGATGAAAACTAAAATGTTCCCTTTGGCAAAGATGTGGGCCATGTTTCATGTCTTACTCTAGCTTTTCTAAGCTTTAGAAAGCGATGCTTGGCTTCTGTAGACTTTCCTCCGGATATATTTTGTCGGGTGAAAGCTATGTTGGAGCACCTTGTTCTTAAGCTCTTGTATAAAGCTCCATGGATCAACTCAACTAGCAAACATACAGTTGGGGTCATAAGTTTACATACGCCTTGCAGAATCTGCAAAATGTTAATAATTAAAAAAAAAAATAAGAGGGATCATAAAAACTGCATTTTGTTTTTATTTAGTTCTGCCCTGAATAAGCTATTTCACATAACAGGTGATAACATATAGTCCACACGACGCAATAATAACTGAATTTACACAAATGAACCAGTTCCAAAGTTTACATACACTTGATTATTAATACTGCGTGTGTTTCCTGATGATCAATGACTGTTTTTATGTTTTGTGATTGTTGTTCATGATTCTCTTGTTTGTCCTGAGCAGTTAAACTGCCCGCTGTTCTTCAGAAAAATCCTCCAGGTCCTGCACATTCTCTGCTTTTCCAGCATCTTCTGCATATGTGACTCTTTTACAACAGCAGCTATATGATGCTGAGATCCACCTTTTCACACTGAGGACAACTGAGGGACTCGAACACGACTATTACAAAAGCTGGAAACATGATGCATTAAGAGTCGGGGCGTGTAAACTTTTGAACAGGATGTTATTTTATTTGTTTCATTTAGTACTGCCCTTCAGAAGCTACATAAGATATTTACATGTTTCCCAGAATACAAAATAACAATTTACACCAATCATCCTGTTCAAAAGTTTACACCCCCCGGCTCTTAATGTATCGTGTTGCTTCTTGAGCATCAGTGAATGTTTGTGCCTTTTGTAATAGTTGTGTTCAAGTCCCTCAGCTGTCCTCAGTGTGAAAAATGTGATTTGTAAGTTTTTAACATTTTGCAGATTCTGCTAGGCGTATGTAAAATTCTAACCCCCAGCTGCTCTCTGCTACGAGGGTACTCTTACCAATCGAACAAGTCTGGACCAAAGCTGGTGAGTGGATATTGTTTAGAGCTGATTTGTTTTAGTCCCTAAAATCCGCTGGGTTTCTGTCTCCCTCGTCCGATTCCTCCTCTGCCCTTTCTGACTCGAGGTACAGCTTTATAGTTTACAATTTTCAATTCTGGTAAACATCTCCTCGAATTTTATATCTGCCGAGCACATAAACCTGACAACACGATGACCTCCAGGTTCAACTGACTGCATTTATGGCTCCACCTTTATATTTAACACCAACTTTATTCATACAGTGGATGACCTAGTAAGTAGTTTTTGGAAGGAACAGCACACTTTCAACCTACAATACAAGTTTCACATATCAAAACTGTGATTATAGGGTCTACAAAATAATAAACTTCTTTGCACTTTGCAATGGTCTGGCTGTGTTTCCTGTTACGTTCTGGGGAAAAAAAAATACTCAACTTAATGGAAAATCCATGTTTAGACATTTATTTTTACATTCTTGTAATATCTTTAATGGATCAAACTATCACTGTTAAATCTGAAAGGGTTTATAGCATCTGTCAGAAATCTGCTAAACCATTAATAACTCAAGAGTACAAACAGCAGGGGAATTTCTTCCATCATGATTTAATCATGGTTCAAGATAATAAATCTTAACTTCTAATAAAAGCAAATGAGTGACAATAACTGACATGTAGGTTCTTAAAGTAGCAGTTCAACAGTAACAAAAAAATCATTTAGATAATTTACATTACCAAATAATCACTGGAGATGATTAGCCAAGACATGTCAGTCTCTTAACTTCTCCACTGAGCTATGAGGCTCATGGGACAAGTAAAGGACGTCTAAAAGCTTTAGTGCAAATATTTTTTTCTCAAATCACATCCGGTTCTTTGGTGTTGTCACAAACTTGCTGGTTTAGGACAGATTTCTCATCATCGTTAAACATGAACTAAACTTCACTGCCATCTTGGACAGCCAGAATAACCTTTTAACAGACATTCTACTCTTTGTTAGCTATGTTAACCTTGTAGCTCAGGTGCAAAAGACATTTGTGTACTAACTAGCTGGTTGAAATGACAAAGCCACTTGACTTGACTAATGTCCTCTCCAGGCTTCCATACTATATATATTAGCCAAATGTTGACTCACTAATCCTGGTTTCAATTTTAAATATGTCTGGCAAAACAGGAGTGAGCAGTTATCTCAACCAACTTAATCTGTCTACACTAATCAAGATCTCGGCTACGTTCAAAGAACCGAATCAGCCTGGTTGGGATTGTAAAGATTAGTAACTCTGACATACATAATTTTACGTAATTATTTAACGACATACGTGACATATGGAGAACAGGGCCTGAGGATATTAACCTACGTTTAGCTAAAAGAATAGGTTGTCACAAAGATCTGAGGAAGTTTTAATCTGTATTTTGAGAAGTCAGTATAAGAAAATTAAAATGGTTGTGAGTTTCCATGGTGTTCTGTTGAAAGTAGCAACAAGATGAAGTCATCGAAAGAGCTCCAGCCAAAACATACAGGCCAAAAATCTGTCCATCACCATTTATCACAAATGTTCAGAACTAGAACCGCCTTAATAAGCTCTCAAAAGTGCCAGGCAAGATTGCTGGTGCTGTCCAAACACTGCTTAAATGACATGTCAAAGCAAAGAACGAGGTCTACAGCTTATCTCGACCACCCACTCATCTCTGTTTCATCTAATGTACTCTTTCAGTGACAGAATGCAATAGATGAATCTTCTCTTTATCCACTTGGCGAAAGTTTTTGCAATATTTATAAGTTTCCATCCAACTTGACATATGTTCACGGAGCCCGAGCCTGTGAGAGGGACATCATGCTAATTCTTGGCAACCATCGTCTGCCTTCCTGTTCGACCCCCTGCCTGTGTGCTGTTATCTCTCCCGGGAGAAAAGGCTCAATTTCAATAGCTTTAGTCGCTACGGCAGATTGCTAATAGTCATCTAATCCAGAAGGTATTTTACCATGTACCTTAAAAGCCTCTGGAATTACAGGATGGTTAAATTACAAATGAAAAGATGAAAGGATCTTAGGGGAAGAAAGAGATCCGAGTCTGTAGGACAGGATGTTAATGTAGGGAAAAGAGCATGTTTATAATGGTGAAGAAATGTATTAATATATGTAATATATATTTTAACACACTTGCACTAGGCTTCTATAAATGCTGCCTGTTCGCATATGCATTCAAAGAACTGAATTAGTCGATTTGGAATTATAATGTTTAGTAAATCTTGCATATCTCTCTCTCTTTTTTTTAAATCTTGGATTTGTTAAATGATGTGGAGTCTTGGTCTATTTATCCACAACCAACAAGCAGACAGGTGGTGGCAATCACAGGTGATGGCTCTTCTAGTGCTTCCCACATGCAGCTAAATGGGTGAGTCATCAAATGAGACAGAATGCTAACCAAAGCACACCTGAGCGAATGAAGGTAGGGGGTCTTGATCGAGGGCCAGCTCTGGCTCTCTGACAGTCCTGGGACACGACTCGGACATTTCGAACCAGGAAGCAAACTCTTAATGGTACAATCTTGCAAACCAAAGAAGATTTACTTGCAGTTGGTTTACAGTAGTACACACAACCTTGAACAACATGGGTCTCTGGGTCCCCAAGGGTCCTAAAGTTCTCCCACATCACATCACCCTTTTGTAGCTTTCCCACAAAGCCAAAAATAGACCCCCACCTACCTGAAGGCACTTAAGACCCTGCTTTCACCACATTCCCATCGAGCCCCTAGCACAATTCAGTTGACTTGGACCACCATCCCTCAAGATACAAGGAAGACCTGCATCAAGACTCTTCTCTGTCCTGGCACCAGTTCAGTTATTTGTTGCCGTATTAACTACTGCACTTGTACTAACTTCTATCTAACAGGGTTTAGCTTGACTGTATTCCTAGACCTTGTCCTATTTGTACTAGAATGAGGAGGTTTTTGTTGGAGACTACAAAGCACTTCTGTAATTCTCTCTGGATAAGGATATCTGCCAAATGCTGTAAATTCAAATGTAAATATCATTTTTATGGGTCATCAAACCCCACCATGGTGTAGCCAAAAGCCTGACCCCATGAGGATGACTTGATGCTAATGTTCAGCTAATGGCAACCTTCTCCTTCCTTGCTGTTTGACCCCCTGCTGGTCTGCTGTTATCTGTCCTGGGGAAAAATTCTTTTTATTAGCTTTGTCAGTATGACAAATAGATATTAAACTACACTCAATAACTGGTATGAACATCCGTCTCCATGACGTGATCTCACTACTATAAATTTGTAATAATCAGAGTTGGGGAGTATTTAACTACAAGTAGAGATGTTACTAGTTTAATTAAATGTTTTAGTAGCAAGGCAGTAGCTGAGCTGGTTTCCTTTTTCATTCATGAGCTACATTTTCACCCAGTAGTTCGTACTTTACCTTTTTGTCGTGCTACACTGATGACTTTTTTCCTCTTAACATATCCAGTTCGACGTTATTTTTGACGTTAATTCTAGTAACGAAAACAAGACTATCGAACATCTTTGGCCATGTTTATCAATGTTTAAGAGCATGAGATATTCACATACCAATGGATACATGTTTCTAATCAAAGAAAAAGAAAATAGCTTTGACATCCAAAGTTAGTGTTAGTGTTGTTGATTACGTAGCTTATTAAGATAATATGGTGATCAGGAATTATAGTGTTAGGCGCTGAGTGTTTTTTGATGAATTAATGTGATAAAGATACGAATTAGCAAAATAGATAACATGCCTGTTATTGTTAACTAGCTCGACATTTCCAGAAACTGTGATCTCTCTGTTGCTTTTTTGATTAGTTGTTTTACAGTTAAGTAATGTTAACTGCTTCTTACTAAAAGTGGCTTACAAATAGAAAAGTAAAATCTCTGCTATGACACAGCTCAGTTGAAGCTTAGCTACTTTAAATCACGAGCAGCTTGAGGTTTGACAAGTTGCAATCGTAAAGTAGCTTCCACAGCAATGGTAAGAATGAACATGAAAGGTTTCATAGGGTTTGACTGAGGGGTGGGTTTAGCGAGTTCGGTTATTTTATATGAAATCCAGCTACATGCATTAAACTCTTGTTCCCTTCAAACCTACAAACTGTACTGAGTTACGCTGTGGTAATTACCAAACTCTTGGTAATTGACTCTCGAATAGTGAGAACCCAGAGACAGGACTAAATTACACCCTCGATGCATGTTTGCAGTAGTATAACAGTCTAGGTTTAGACTCTGCTGTCTGCACTCACGTGTTAATTGGCATGCAAATAGCACAAGCTGACTCTCACTAATGCTCATAAATGTCCAATTTTCTAATGCCTGGATTTGTGTTGTAATGGAACATCTGTGAAAGTTTTTTTCTTAATTGCTTAATTACCTTAAACCGTAGCTTTCTGAGGCTGCAACTCATCAACTCCCGAGTCCCTGCATGCTTTTAGTTCGACAGAGATGGGCACTTGACATTTGCTTTATTTATTTGAATATTTTCTTTCCTTCTTTCTTTCTCTAAACTAGCACTCGGAGCCATGTCTCGGAGAAGCTCGAGACTCTCACAGCTTCATTAGCCTGATGATTAGCGGATAATTACCTCAGCTAATCTCGCGCAAAGTCACTAATGTGGCCACACAAGAGGAGTCCACTTTGACGCTCGCGCTTACTGACGTGATAGCGCTGATTGATTTGACTAAATGGGAAACGTTATCAGTCATTATGTGAAGACCACCTATGTGGAGTCGCACGGGGATGCTGGCCTTTGAAACTGTCTCTGTGCTAAAAACAAAGAGCGTATCAGCCAATTAGAGAGGCTTTACACTTATGTGCCAGATGGTGAGATCTAAAACTTGTCAAATGCCCACGTTGCATCAGGAAAGGGCTAATAATGGACTGATGGCCCTCGTTAAAGGTGATCTTTATTTGAACAGCATCTGCTCTGACTTTGTTCATGCTAACAAATGCCTTTGTTCAGAGCCTCAAAGCTTTGAAATCATAGCACTTGCTGATGGATCCATCAGTGGGTCCAAGAAGAAAGAGGAGAAGCTCTTGATTTCGGTCCACACCGTGCTACGTGTTAGCATGAAAGACTCGGTGAGATCTATTTTTTTCACAGGTCGTTACTGACTAATGAATAATGGAATGAAGAGCAGCACATGAAGGACTCTTGATCTTTTCAAACCACTTCAGTAAGATATCTTGGGTCACAAATGCTAGAACCCTAGCAAAGAATCCATTCATGCTAATCAGCTTATTAATTGGCAGGTTATTAAATAGCTACAAAATGGGGTGCAGGAGCAAAATATTATCTTTTCTAGTAACTTTCACTTTTATCCTCCCATATAGGTAAGTATTGGACCAAATTGGACCCTGTTCCCCCTCCCCCCATCCCTCCCCCCATATATTCATATTTTTCCATATGCGACATCTACCTACAATTTCCTTGGACGTATCAGAAACCAACTAATTAATTATCTTGCATTAACACTAGTAGGAAGGCTAGCTAACTAGCTAGCTAGGTTTTTGACCTGTTTAGTCTTTTCTTTGCAGCTTGACTCCTGGCATCCATCAGGGTAATTTAGATTTTCCAATGAAATTTATTAACGTTTGAGAAGTCTCACCTGGATCCTGTGGATTTAACTGCTGCTATAATCAGAAATACTGCCATATGCTCATCCCTTTTTTTTTTTAAAGGTCTTGGCTTATTTTTGTTTCTCTCCCCCCTTCACACAAGTTCTTATCTCTAGTTTCTTCATCTCCTTGTCGTCTAGTACCTAATCCTACTTTTCTCATATTCCTCCCTGGCATTTAATTGGTGTCTCATTGACAGCTGGAGGTTATATGCTGACAGAACTTTATTTAAACACTTTGTTAAATAAATATTACAATCCTTCCATGTTAATTTCGGTGGATTCTGCATTGTACAGACTGATTAGTAAGGAGAAATGAGAAATGAGCAATGGGAAATGAGTTTCTAAGCCTTAGTGAAGCGTTTCTTAATGCAGCATCTGGCAGATTTAATCAACTACCTGAATTGTCTGTTCGCTTGAAAAGCATATTTATCCCATTGAGGAGAATTTTAAAAAAAAAATCAGCTTAAAAACTGACAAATCTGAGGCAAAAATGTTTTTTTTCCAACTGTTCGTCACAGCGTATATTTCGTCTAAATGGTAACACTGTGTGCTCCTGTCTTTGAGTGTTAATTGGTGTCGCCTCTAAAGAGCTAACACCTGATATTGACTAAATTAGCACGCTCCTTTCTGCATACTAATTATCACCCGCACCTGTCTCTGGTCTCGTTAAGGACTCTGGCCTCCTATAAATACTCTCCTGCTTGTTGCAAAATTCTTGTCAATACTTGGTGTATCTTCGAGCCTATTTGTTTTTGTTTTCTTTTTTTTGTCCATAGTTTCATACCCAGTTACTGTATATTTTAGTTATAGATTACAGATTGCTCAGGCCATCTGTCTATCAATCACTTATCTCACTTATATAAATACGCTTTACACGTGCATTTCATGATGAATGCAGAAATTGTTTAATATTTATGGAAGGAGTCTCCAGTGTCAGTGCTTTGTAACAGACACAGATCTACTGATCTGTAGTTCATCGTATAATCCGACATGGGGAACACACGTCATCAAACAGTCTGTTATCAAATTTGGCCAAGATTTTATTGGGATCTCATACGAGTAATAATAAAATATCATTCTACCAGCACCATTTAAAACTGGCTTTTGATTAAAGGCACTAATTTCCCCGTTTACTGTATTTCCAAATCCAAAACCTGGTACGCTGTTTAGCTGTGTACTTTTCATGCAGCTCCGGCTGTTAAATTCCACATCTTGCTGTTCAATCGTTTTGGCCTAATAATGAACATAATTCATGAGGGACTTTCTTTAGATCTGCTACTTAAATCAGCTTTTAACTGCAGCAAATCCTGCTAATGACTCGCCTCCCAATTCCCACCGCTCGAAAAGAAAATAGCGGTTATTTTCCAGGCAAAACGCTTCACCTCCTGCCCATATAAACATCCGGAATCTTCTGAGCTAGCATCCTTCCTTTAATGAGAAAAAGAGAGAGATGCGAGAGCACCGAGACGGAGAGTGGATGATGTTGGTAATTAGTATGGGAGGCTAATGAGACAGTATTGGGTGCACTGACTGAATCACTTACTCTCGCTCCTGAACAAGATCCCTTGAGAAAGCTCACAACAATAACATTTCCTGTGAAGAGGTGCTCGATAACACACATGCATGCACAGGGAACAAAGACCATTTATACCTCCAAACCCTCCTCAGGGCCTGCGGAGGGGAGCGGATGGGGGGGTAAAATTTATTCACTAGCTAACAGATGAAGAGAGAAGAGAGAGTGCAGCAGGGTGGAAACGAGGGCGAGACTCCCAGCGACTAACAAAGCATCACAGGAAACCAGAGACATAAAGTTGGTTCCACATCTTCAGTTCCTTAAAAATAAAATAAAATCAAGTGAATGAAAAAGGTCTAGATCCTATTGGCTGCTTTATTCCCCTCAGGCAGCTCCCCCACCCCGAGGCGATAGGCGATGAAAGCTAAGATACGTGGTTTGATCACAGTCACACACCTACACACACTCTGACACACACCAGGTGGACCGGTCTCAGAAACAGGCCGAGTTTTCTCCAGTGAAATCAAAGCTGCGATTTGCACTCATAATTCACCTCCCTCCCTCGTTTCGCTCGCTGCAGGAGTCGATGGATTTAATTAGTCGCTGGTGAAAAGTTTGAGTTTAATCACTCTCTGCTGAGAGTGTAAAACTCCCACAGAAAACCTCTTACAGGAGGAACAGGCTCAACCGGGAAGGGCAGAGAATACACAATCGAGTTCTCAAGCTAAGCGCAAAATAGTGGGCGGAGATTATTGTAATGAGCCACCTATTCTGGTTTATCGAGCATAGTAGCAATTATTGACTGCCTCTGCGTACACTATTTAATGGCTGTGAAAGATTTTATTTTACAACTAGGTGTTTTCATATCAGAAAGAGCTCCCAGTAAAACCCCTTTTGGAAGGTAAGACTCTTTAATTATCCAAAGAACCCTTAAAGAATGCTCGAGAACCTGTCAGACATTTAAATGTAGCTCCTGGTACACTCTTAGGAGGAAAAAAAGGTTCTTCAAGGGTTCTTTAATGGGTTATTTGATAATTAAGGGTAATTATACCCTTTCTGATCTGAATCCACTTGCAAAGTAAAGCTTTTCACTAGCCTTTATATAACATATGCAAAGACAAAGTCAGTAATCACCATCCTACTTGATTGATCAGTCTGAATGGTCGGCTCATTCCAACAACCTCCTTGTGTCTGTAATTGTTATCTCTTTGTAAATATGTCCTAAAATGGCACAGCATTGAGTCAGTGTGTATACTGGATTAAATTATTAGCTACAGTATTCATTTATGAAATAAATGGGTTTATATTCACCATCAAAGGAAGGTATTTTACGGGCCATTTTGTGTTCATTTCTTTGCGCCATTTCAAACATTGTTCCTTTTGTGATGGCCACGGTGAAGGACGATCAGGTGGCCGTGGAATTTGTGCTGAAAGAAAGGCTCATAGATCTGTTCAGATACGGTACAATGAGTGGCAATTTGTTATAGGAACTTTCAGTAGAAAAGAATTAGCGATGACCAAATGGTTACCACATTTATAATGAAAAATATCAAGCTGAGGTTTCAAGAGACATCAGAAGTTTGCGTGGACACCAGGACATCTTGTCTGATTAGCATACATGAACATACACTACATGACCAAACGTATGTGGACACCTGACCATCACACCCATACGTGGTTCTTCCCCAAACTGTTGCCACAAATTTGGAAGCACACAATTGTATAGAATTTATTTGGACGTTGTAGCTTTACAGTTTCCCTTCACTGGAACTAAGAGGCTCAAACCTGTTCCAGCATGACAATGCCCCATGAAGCGAGCTCAGTGAAGACATGGTGTGTGAAGGTTGGAGTGGAAGAACTCGAGTGTCCTGCACAGAGCCCTGACCTCAACCCCACTGAACACCTTTGGGATGAACTGGAACACCGACTGAACCCCAGACCTCCTCGACATCCCAACATCAGCGCCTGACCTCACTAATGCTCTTGTAGCTGAATGAACACAAATCCCCACAGCCACGCTCCAACATCTAGTGGAAAGCTTCCCAGAAGAGTGAAGGCTGTTATAGCAGCAAAGGGGGGACCAACTCTGTGTTAATACCAATGGTTTTGGAATGGGCACATGAGTGTGAAGGTATGTAACATCGTGTATAAATGTACCAATATTTTTCATAGATTCTCAAGTAAATGTTCAACCAGAAGCATCTCAAGTCAAAATGGAACACTCTGATGGTTAAAATACTGTCAGAATCAGGAGTGACGTTTAGGCAAATGGGTGTGTTAGTGCTAGCTATAATTTAGCAAATGTGTAAGTGTGTGCCATGACTGAACTCCACTGAGGGAACTCCACTGAGAGAACATGCACCACACAGAGTCAGCCATTCTGATTAGCGCTGGCCATATGGTGCTTCATGGGCAGGTCATTGTGGGGTTATTAATTGATGCTTATGGGGCCAGAGAAGGAACATACACATGCTCAGTGCTTACTGAGTTAATTCAAATTTGTATTGCAAGATAGTGTATGATTTTGGTTATTTACAATTGTGTATAATCTGCTTTCAAGCACCATGTAACTCCAGAAACTCATGAAGACTCTTGAGATCTATCAGGTCTTCTGGGATCTATCAGACTATAGCAGCCCTATCAGACCCTTGTGGGCCTATTTCTCTCATCTGGCTATATCTGACTCTTGCAGCTCTATCAGACCCTAGTGTCTTTGTCAGTCTCTTGTGGTTTTATGAGCCTCTTGCAGCTTTATCAGGTTCTTGCGGCTCTATCAGACCTTAGCAGCTCTATTAGGTTCTTGTGGGCTCTATACTGACTATTGCCCATCCATCAGACTTGTCCAGCTGTAAATTCTCAAATTTTCCTGCACCAAATTCAGATTCTTCCAGCTGTTACAGCTGTATCAGACTCTTGCATCCCCCTCAAATCCTTACAGCGCTACCATATTCCTTTACGTTTCCTAGATGATCTCTTTCTCCCAGAATGTATGAGTATTGATTTTGTGGTGGCCTGAAAACTTCAAGTCTCCAGTCTTCAAGTTTTCAAATCTCCACAAGATGTACAGCTTTAAGTTTCACTGCTTATCTGATCTAGTACCTGCATTATGAAAGAGTGCTGAGAAATATTGCTTTAGCCTGTTAGATGCTACCAACGTTTGATGAATTTTATACTACTTCACTTGCATTATGTATCAATTATTTAGCCTTGTGTGGATTTCAGGATTCTTACATCAATGAAACCGACAAAACAGATTTGGATATTCACAGAAAGAGATAATGATACCCTTTTTCTAAACCCTCCCACCTGTAAAAGCAGACATTTTACTCTCTTATCTCAATAAGTATACAGATGTAGATGCAAATATGCACACATGCACACGATCTTTCCCTCTCTCTTTTATAAAAGGTGTCAATTTTAGACAGCTGAGCCTAAGAGACAAAGGTTAAACTCCTTTCAGCTTCTTCGTCTTTGATCTGCTATTTTACTCACTTTTGAGAAAGAAAGAGAGAGAGTGTTAGAGAGAGAGAACGATTGCACTGACAAGCATATTATGCAGGCATGAGATCAAACCCGGCTCAGCTTCCAGAACTTTCCGTTACCGCTGAGAGTTGGAGAGACTGACATCCTGCGTAAACGTGCAGAGCGAAAGATGATGAACGCAAAAGGTCATTTTCTTCAGAGAAGCAAACAAAGTGCTCTATACAGTGTTTGTTTTGTTGTCTGACAGCAAAAAAAAAAAGAGAGGTCCCATTTGGATTTGTTCTTATCTAAAGCTAAATGACGGAATGAAAAGCAAAAAAGGAGTGTCTGAAAGACAGAAAAATGTGGAGAGTAAGACAGCTTTAAGAAAATGGCTAGCAGGAGGGTCTACATAAGCACAGATTTCACCATAATTACAATCTTCTGATCGTATTTTTTTTAGCCTTTTCGTAACATTCAGTAATTTGCCTAATGGTTGATTTATGGTTAGTTTACTGTGCGTGTACTGCTCCATTAGTTCTGGTAGTTTGCTTTTCGATAGTGTGTTTACAGTAGGTGAGCTCCTTTAGCAATTACCATAATTTGCTTATTTGTTAGAGTAGCACACCCACCATATAAACACTATCATTTACGCTTGCATTATTGTTAGATGTTTATTTGTGAGTGTGATACTCCAGAATTTACAATATATACAGTGTTTACTGTGGATGTGCTACTCCAGAGATTACGGTAGTTTGTTCATTAGTTAACGTGTTTGCAAATTGGCGGTTGTTTTTGTGCTTGGTGTGCTACTTCGGCAGTTACGGTAATTTGGGGTACATTTCCATCTTTGCAGTGGGCAGTTAAGATTGTTTGTCCATTTGTTAGGTAGAATTTGATGCTATTAGTTTACTTATTTCCACTCTTCCGCAGTGGTTAGTGCATTTTTACTGCAGAACTTAGTAGTTTGTTCGTTTGTTAGTGTGTTTACAGTAGGTGTGCTTCTCCAGGAATGATGTTTAGGCTTGTTAATCCAGAGTTCAGGGAAAGATACGAGAAAGTACACTATCATTACCTTGGTGAGAACATTGAAACTCCTGTAGGCGGATGTTAGCGTTATCTCTGGACCATCAGAAGCTGCTTATAAATGACAAGGTTTCAGCATTAAACCTTCCTATCGAATGATTTCTTGATCAGGGAGGATGTATGCGGTTTAGAGGCAGTACGAACAGAATAAAAACCCTGATGCATTAATGTGATTTACATAACGAAGCAGCGCATATGATTGATTTTGTTTCTTTAAGTGGATAGAATTTATAGAGGTGAGTCTTACAATCCAGAGCCACTTATCATCCGGAAATACAGTAATGCAACTCTGAAACCATTAAAGCACTGTATAATGGCTAAGAGGAAGCATTATTCAGAGATAATTGGCCTCAGCGTTGTTAGGAGATGTGCACGTTCACTTGCAGATGAAGTGAGTAGAAAAGTTTAAGAGTATAGATGAGTTCAGTGCTGATGTTCTGCACTCAGTGAGCTTCTCATAGTACACTGATCAATAATTTACCGTCGAGCTCTCGTCTGTTCTCCCTAGGCTTCTATCTCGATTTCTCTCTCACTTACGTTTGTTCTCGCTCAGCCTCTTCTCTAATTGCCTTTGCTCTCTACTTCTCTCTCTCTCTCTCTCTCTCTCTCTCTCAAATCCAATTCAAAGTTTACTTAATTGGACTGCTTTTTGTATCGTTCGGGCTCCAAAAAAATTCTACATGCAAAAATGACTAAAATAATTTGCACAATTTCTAGATACAAGAAAGCAACAAGCCTTTTTTTTTCTTTACTTTTTTTTAAAATTCTGTTTATGTGCAACAAGCATTAAAAATTAGCATGTGGCTTAAAAAATCCACGCTTTAACACGCTTTCAGGAGTATATACTCAATTTTGTTTTAAATAAATAGTTTGATCTAATGAAATAAGTGTTTCTTTTTAAATTCTGGCATTCTGTCCAGTTTGGGCGAGTCTGTTCCCACAGTAGGCTCAGACTGACAGGAGTGGAAGTGGAGCGGAGCAGATCTGGTCTTCTGCTGTTTTAGTCCGTCCATCTCAAGGTTCGATGTTTTGATGATGAAGTTCTGAGATGCTTTTCTGCTCACCACGGTTGTAAAGTGGAGTTATTGGAGTTACCTTAGCCTTTCTATTAGCTTGAACCCGTCTGGCTGTTCTCCTCTGACCTCTCGTCTGCAGAACTGTCGCTCGCTGGATGTTTTTTGTTTTTCGCACCACTCTGTGTAAGCGTGTTGTGTGTGAAAATCCTAGGACATCTGCAGACTAAACCATCTGGCCCCAACAACTATGCCATGTTACTGAGATCACATTTTCCTGTTCTGATGTTTGATTTGAGAATGAACTGAAGCACTTGATGTGTAGCTGCAGGATTTTCTACATTGCGATGCTGCCGTGTGATTGGCTGATTGCTCATTCATGCAGGGGTAAAGGAATGCCTATTTTACACTCACAGGTAAAGCAGCTACGAATATTTCACACCATAATTCTAGCATGGGTCAATGAATTACATACATATTACATATATATTACATACATATAGAGTGTGTCTCCATACATAGGGGACTGTGTACTCCAGCGCCACGGCGGTTGTGCCTTCGTCAGTGGATGTTCATGGATGTCCACTTCTCCGTTGGTCCTCAACACTTCCAGTCTTTATGAATTTGTTAATAAGTTTGGCAGAAGTGTGGTGTGTGATGTGCTCGCCATCTTTCCTGTTAAAGTTCATCGCAGCCTCGCGACAGCTTCCCAATCCAGCCATGAGAATGATTTCAATACCTTCTTCTTTTTTATGTATATATAAAACCAAATATAAAGACAGTTTGCTCAAAATCGTTAATTTCCCCAATTTATGGAGACTTTTGGGACAACCTGTGTGTGTGTGTTTGTACTTGATATGTCTCAGTTACGCTTTCAGGTATTCTTTGAGAATCGCTGCTTACTGTCTCTCTCTCTTTCTCTCTTTCACACACACACACACACACACACACACACACACACACAGAGAGTAGATGTGGAAGCCTGTATTTACATGCTTGGCCGCATTTTCTTTCCTAAGCTGAAAATTGCATTTGTCTATGGCTCTGGATCAGCTTAGTCTGTCCCAGACAATGCCAATGATGTGTGCGTGTGTGTGTGTGTGTGTGTGTACGAGTGCGTGTGAGTGTATCCTCCTGTGTTCCACACAATCCTCTGTAATCCTTTGTAAAGATTTTGTCTCGGCACTGTTGCCCAAAATTGCGGCGTAATCTTCCGTGTGAAGAAACCGATCACGACGCCATTGTTATCATTTTTTGTCTCTTTTTTCTTTAACCTCAAAACACGCCGTTATTAATGACGTCCCGAATCAGATGCCATCTAAAAAGCTGCACTTGTGCCAGTAAAGAGTAGGAATAAATATTGGAAGAGGAAGTGCGGCTTGTGTTAACATTTATGCATTAACTTACAAGCTGCGATTTTATTATTTTCTTCTGTTGAAATGTAATAGTTCTGACTGAAAACCTGAATTATTGATAATCCCACCTTTTATTCTTCCTCATGTCATTTCAGAGAGTTTGTCTTCTGGCTTGTTTGAAATCTACATCCGGATTTCTGCGGCTGCTTCATAAAAATGTTCATAATAAGAATATGAATAAAACAACTGTATAAGTTTAAGAATGTTAAGTTCAGGGCATGTGTGAGGTTTAGAACCGTTATTTTCCTCTACAGGATTTTAACTCCATGTTGAAGCAGTTCCCTCGGAAGAAAGGAGCACTAATGTCCAATCCTAGCAGAGCCATTCTGAACCCATTGCAGACGTATTTAATCTAAACTGACTTACGGTTTGGCTGAGAAATGAAGAACTGTGGGCTCATGGTAGAGGAAAAACATCAAGGCCTTGGTGTGTAAGTATCATTACCAATATCTGTAGCGGGAGTCAGAACACAGACAGGCAGAAACACACATGGATAATCCATAATCATAAATCAGGGAAAAAAACAGGCAAGGGTCCAAACCAGGAAGTATAACAACAATCTACAAACAGGAAATGTGGAAAACAAAGGCTCGGATTTAATGGATAGAATACATGACAAGACTTCGCGAGGACACAGAGACACTGAGGGTATAAATAGACAAACGAATCAAGGGCGGATCAGAGAATATACAGGAACATCCACTAATCCCTGCATGGAGACAAGACTCAAAATCAAAACGCATTCAATCACATGAGGAAAATAAAACATCTCATCAACACAAAACACAACATGAAACCCACGTTCACTGTTCTTTGATTGGTGTCACGTCCCGAGAGAGGAAATCCTTTTCCATTTTCTTCCGGATCTTCTCTGTTTCCTTCCGGATCTTCTCTTCCATTTTCTTCTGGATCTTTTCCATTTTTCCTGGATCTTCTCCTCCATTTTCTTCTGGAAATTTTCCATTTTTTCCTGGATCTTCTCCTCCATTTTATTCTAGATCTTCTCTGTTTCCTTCTGGATCTTCTCCACCATTTTCTTCTGGACCTTCTCCATTTACTTCCAGATATTCTTCTCCATTTTTTTTCACAACCCAATTCCTCAATTGTCCAGCTACCAGCCAATCATTGCACAGGAGAAGAACTTTCAATGGTATATCTTTTATATTTACCGTGTTTGATGAGTGACTTTCGTTCATCTCATTTATACAAGTGTGCAATTGATGGTTAAGGGTCTTGCTCAGGGGCCCAGCAGTGGCAGCTTGGTGATGCTGGGATTTGAATTCACAACCTTCTGATCAGAAGTCCAACCTCTTCAGCACTAAGCTACTACTGCCCATGGTAGTGGAATATCAGGGATTCAGGGAATACATCTTTTGTGTCAAGCTAGTTTGAGGTCTGGTGAAAAGAAAGAAAGAATCCGACAGCAGTGGAACATTTTGACATTGTTGTGACATTCAGTTCAAGTGATGACTGATTAGCATAAAGATGGCTGTCTCAGAAGAGGAAGAATGAGGAGGAAAGAGAACGATGACCGTTAGCCAGCAGCGGGGAAGAGAGAAAGACAGAGGGAGGGCGTGAAAGAGAAAATGATTGCAGTTACATCCTGTAGTGCTCAGACCTATCCGAGCCCAGCTGCTAGTCCATTACACGGCTTCGTAGCGCAGGACGCCTGCAGAGCCGAGGAGACACATCTCGTCTGATTACAGGTCTATTAAAGACCAGAGAAAGGGATAAAATTACAGAAAGCTGAAGTCACGCTGTTTGTTTTCCGCTCATGTTCTCTACAAATCTGCCCTTTCTCAGCCTGACAGTAATGACATTTATATGTCACATAAATACTGTTATATCCCAGCGCTTGTTGATTAATTTTCTATAACAGCAGCTCTGACAGTAGTGCAGCTGCAAGTCGTTACGGTAGAAACAGCGACTTGTACGGCAGACGCTCCACGTAAACAGATAAAAAAACCGTGTGTAATCGTTGATTTGGTGAAGTTTTCTGTAAGGAGATATTTACTTAACATTTATGGAAGGAGTCTCCAGTGTCAGCGCTTTGTAACTAAGTTTTCAGGACCGAGAAGTTTAGTAAAATGATAAGTTGTGCGTTTTTTGTTTTTTTTGGGGGGTTTTGGTTAACAATAGCTGTTATAAACATTAAAGGTAACTATAAATGGATGAAAATTACGATGCCTGGTTCGTTAATAAATAAATTAATTGCTGGCAAATTGCTGTGGTGTAAGAGGAATAAAACACTAAATTGGCTGTTTATATATAAACATTTGTTATAACATACAGTATATATTGGGAAGCTTCAACATAGTCATAGATGTTCCAGTTCAAATCAATGCTACTGAAACAATGTTACCATGGCAACGATTATAAATCAATTGATATTTATGCCTGGCTGTTGAATTTTCTATCATGCTGACACACTGGAGTTAAATGAATAATTTTAAAGTGAGTTTTATGGTATTGTTAGAGATGTAACCATGGAAACAGTCGTATAATCCATCCATCGATCCATTTTCTGTATCTTTTATCCTACACGGGGTGCCAACCCATCACAGGGCAAAATCACACACACATTCACACACCACACGCAATTTAGAGATGCCAATCAGCCTACAACGCATGTCTTTGGACTGGGGAGGAAACCGGAGTACCCGGAGGAAACCACAAATCGCCACAATATCACAATATAAACAATCGCCACAATATCACAATATAAACAATCGCCACAATATCACAATATAAACAATCGCCACAATATCACAATATAAACTATCGCCACAATATCACAATATAAACAATCGCCACAATATCACAATATAAACTATCGCCACAATATCACAATATAAACTATCGCCACAATATCACAATATAAACAATCGCCACAATATCACAATATAAACTATCGCCACAATATCACAATATAAACAATCGCCACAATATCACAATATAAACAATCGCCACAATATCACAATATAAACAATCGCCACAATATCACAATATAAACAATCGCCACAATATCACAATATAAACTATCGCCACAATATCACAATATAAACTATCGCCACAATATCACAATATAAACAATCGCCACAATATCACAATATAAACTATCGCCACAATATCACAATATAAACAATCGCCACAATATCACAATATAAACAATCGCCACAATATCACAATATAAACAATCGCCACAATATCACAGTATAAACAATCGCCACAATATCACAATATAAACAATCACCACAATATCACAATATTAGAAACGATCTGTAATTATCATTTCATAATAACTTCCTTCAGTGTCATTTCTTGACGCATGTATCGATTCTTTTCCAGGTTTTAGGACGGTGCAGCTGGAAAACGTGATTATCTTTGAAACACAGTCATAACGTGACTTTTTGAAGCGTGGCAGCTGTTGCTTTCGGTTCAGCGACGGGTCGTAAAGGTCGTGGTACACGTGAGCTAAAGAGCGTTGTGCCATTTTGTGCACTTAAAAGTCCACTTTCCACGAAGCGGAATTAGTCCAGGTCCCATTTTGTGCGGGTTTTTAAGCTCGAAGTGAACTCGCCTTGACACTCTGCTAAGTGCAGCGAGCCGTGAAGAAAAGTGCGCTGCTGTTATGCACCTGTAAAAAGCTGCCTTCAGCCCACTGCTGCAGCTCCGTGAGCCCGTGTTTCTCTCTCCACTCCGGCTGAATTTAACCGCACGAGGGTCAGCTGAGGCAACCCCTAACCCTGTCCTCCTCTAGAACACACATCCTGTGATTAAACACCAGTTGCATATTAATCTTTACAGCTGATTATTTATTTTTAACTTCTTTCATCTACATTTGCACTTTGGTTAACGCTTTCCTACATTACCCACAATGCTGTTCTACCTGCTGATAGACAGCGATGCAGCGGTGCTTTAGTCTTTTAGGCTCTCCAGCTTTCTAACTTCCTGATCTGTGCACTGTTTTCACATCGATATCCGCTTTCATGCTAATATCTCCGTCACTGCTTGTTATCTCGCAGATCGCTAACTAGTCGAGCCGAGTCTCTGCCGTAACCCGGCATTGTATCGCTGCATTGCATTCTGGGACAACAGAGTTTGCACCACTACTTCTAGTATCTCTTTCTAGAGCACTGTCACTTGTGTTTGAGATTGTTGAAATGTTTTTCTCATACAATGGTTAACTCTTCACAGGAATAACAAAAATACAGGACCATGCAACAAATTAGCACTGAACACATGACGAATGTTTGAACATTACTTTATTATGTTGGAGTTTTCCATTAAAGATCGTCCTGGTGGTCTGTTTAAATCCCAGGACAGCCGAGACGAGGGTTTAAAGTCATTCACGGTGATGTCTAGACCAAGGATAAGGACGTAGACTGCTGTTGCGGTCACAAACATGGCGTTTAACTGAATAAACACCAAAAAAAAAAAAAAAAACCAGATGTATGTTTAGGAGATTAAAGGATGCTGTGAGGCTCAGTAATGGACGTCCATCGGCGTCTGTGCTCAGCGCTTTCAAGTCTGACGGATAAACGAAGGTAATATAATGAGCTTATTGTGTAAAAATATTTCGTCCAGATGCTGTCAGTAATATCCCGTTAGAACAGGAAGCACATTTTAAACTGTAAATGACTGGCTTGGAATAAAAGACAGGAACATTTCAGCCAGAAAAAGCTGAATATCGGGGACCTTGAGTGTCTCTTAATGGCAAAAAAAAAAAACATTCGGAGAAATAATGCTGAAAGTGCAGATTCTAACCAGTAATGATCAACCTCATTTTAATGTTTTAAACCGAAACTCATTTTATTACGATTCAAATTTATCTTTTTTAAAAATGTCTTTACTGTGAAACAGACAGAGCAGTGATACAAAATGGCAAAACAAAAAAAACAAAAACCCCGAGCTCGCAGTGAGTGCAGGGCTCCATCGTCCCTGTTGTAGATTTAAGCTCCGCCCACTTGGCACAACCCCCGAAAAGCTTTCTTCCTGATATATATATATATATATATATATATATATATATATATATATATATATATATATATATATATATATGTTACGATATACGTGTCAATTTCCTTTATAAATCACGCTAACTTGTTTAAAGTGGAAACGTCACATCACACATATTTCATCTAAAAATGAAAAATATTACAGAGGAATTTCTAAAAAAAAAATTTAGATTGTAGAAAAAAATTTTTAATGAGAGCATTTTTTTTCCTTAAACATACAATAAAAAAATGTACCAACGAAAATTTTCCAGGACAGTATCGATCACATATCCATAATTTTAACATCATCCAATAAATGTGAATTTCTGATATGTGAATGGATAAAAAGTATTAAAAACTATAAATGGATAAAACCCCGAGCTCGCAGTGAGAGCAGGATAGATGTCATGGATGGAGCAAGTGCTGCAAAAGGGGGTGGGACTCTTTCACCGTTGACCAATCAGAAGTGAGAACTCTACAAGCCTGTGTTGTGTAGCAGTTTATAACAGTGAAGGCCTAGAGGAGGCTTTCAGAGGATGTTTGTGTTTTCTCTCTCTCTCTCTCTCTCTCTCTCTCTCTCTCTCTGTTTAACGGTGTTGCTAAAGAACATCTGGCCAGTAGAGACATTTTGCTGAGTCGTCACTAATCTTTAGATGGATTGCGGTGATACATGAGGATGTAAATCGGCTCCCAGCTGAGGCTCACGTAATGTCCGTAAATAGCAACGGAGTAATAACAGTCATGTGGTGTAGTAGAGCTAATACTGAAGCTAGCGTCCATGCTGTGCTGGCTTTTGCATTAGCGCTGTGGATTTATGTGTGTGTGTGTGTGTGTGTGTGTGTGTGTGTGTGTGTGGGGATGCTATGCTATGCCCTGTGGCATTAGCACTGATAAAATGTGTGGATGGGTTTATTTATGAGCTGGGCCATGTCTCACACACCACCACATCTCTCTCTCTCTCTCTCTCAGCAGTCTTTCTCTTATCAGCTCCAGCAGATAGCAATCCTGAGTAAGAACAGCTCCACACACACACACACACACACACGCACTGTATCACTGGTCGTATGTCAGGCTGTGTATCGCTGAGCTTTTATCAGCGTACAGCCCGACTTTACTCAGCGTTGTGTTTAGGAAAGGAATTTGCGTCCTGTTTTTACGAAGGTGACCTTTAGCTCCGCCCATAATCCCTTTTTTTTTTTTATTCTCCTTCTGGTTTGCATTTTGTTCCCACTTCCTGTTGACCTGTTTTTGCCATAATGAAGCTAGCACAGTTACCATGCCAACGCTAGAACAGAAAAAACTGCTTCACCTTCAGATCTTTCATCTCCTTCATAACGAGTTGCTTTGGATGCTAGCTTGTTAGCCAGCTAGTGTAGTATTTTTTTATTTTGTGATCCACATGTCTTCATCGTGATCTTCATCATCATCCACTCTTGTTTGCGTTATCATCCAGCGAGAGGAAGATTAAAACCCGATGCTGTGCGCGGATGAATAATTGAAATGGCGACTCGGCGTTTAATTAACCCTCAGTTATTCGTTTCGGTGTCGGCGAGAAAAAAAAACACGTTGTGGCCAATTGATCTGCGTAAAAATTCATAAACATCTCCATCAAATGAAGAGAGCGATTCAGGGTTATTACGGAGCGAGCCTGCTGGAACAAGCCCGCGATGGCCTCGGGTTTAATTAACTGCTGCAATCGGACGCGTCCTCTGATAGAACACAACAAAGCCTGTAATAATCTCGCTGTTTATTATCCTTGCCTTTATTTTATTCTGCTGCGTTTAGGATTCTCATGCTAATCTCAAATCTGTGTGCTAACGTGTGTAAGATTTTATCTTCATATTGTTAGCTTTTTAGTGTGAACTTTGTGGACGGTAACGACGACTCCATCACGCCGTTGTAGATTTAAGCTCCGCCCACTTGCCACAACCCCCAAAAAGCTTTCTTCCTGATATATAAGTATTACGATATACGTTTCAATTTCCTTTATAAATCACGCTAACTGGTTTAAAGTGGAAACGTCCCATCACACATATTTCATCTAAAAATGAAAAATATTACAGAGGAAGTTCTAAAAAAAAAAAAAATTAGATTGTAAAAAAAAATTTAAACATTTTTAATGAGAGCATTTTTTTTCCTTAAATATACAAAAATAAACAAAAATTTTCCAGGACTTCCTCTGGACAGTATCGACTACATATTTATAATTTTAACATCATCCAATAAATGTGAATTTCTGAAAGACAAAAAAACTAATTAAATACAAAAAACATGCTTTCAGAGATTAATTGTGATATAGTTGTGTTTATAACCGCTATAACGTAAGCGAGAACAGAATCTAACTTGTGTAACAGAACATTAAATGTAACCATAAATGGATAAAAAGTATTAAAACTATAAATGGATTAAAAAGTCGCTCTTTAACAAATAAAAATTGTAA
>NC_069737.1:15549849-15582349 GCF_027358585.1 Pangasianodon hypophthalmus | reverse complement strand
GGTTTTAAAGTTCAAACACTGTTTAATTACTGTACACACACACACACACACACACACACACACACACACAAGTGTAAAACGTACAAACTTGAACAGGTGTTGAGGTGAAAAATGCACACGATGGTGTATTTAAATGATGTTATATATATAATGTCACAGCTTTCAGGGCCATATTTCTTGGACTATTTTGCCCCAGAAACAGGTTCTGTGAATTCTACACTAAAGTAATTTTTTGCATTAGAATTTTGCAATTCTAATTTCCCCATGTATGAGCGGTTTTACATCCTTTCCAGTAATTTGATCATTTATTAATATATTTATGGTAGGCAGTCTACTCCAAAATGATGGTAACTTGTACATTCAGTAATAGTATTTATGGTAGGTGTGATACTCCAGATGTTACGGTACTTTGCCTAATTGTTAGTGTATTTCTGGTTTGTTTATGGTTTGTCTGCTACTCCAGAGTATTTGTTATTGTATTTATTTTAGGTCTGAGTAACAGCATTTACTGTAATTTGTCTCCTTATTAGTGTATTTATGGTAGGCGTGATACTCCAGCACTTACGGTACTTTTCCCATTCAAAGGGCAAACAGCAATAATAATAATAATAATAATAATAATAATAATACAGATTATTATATGTTGCTTTAGAACAATTAAAAGATGTTTAGTGTGTAAAAAAAAAAATACACACCAAGCTTTTCACATTTACACAAAAAAATGTTTTTATTCAGATTATAACGTTGAACAAATCTCCTGCCCTTCCTCTTTCTCTCTCTGTCTCAAACTCAAGAAAGCTTTCTGCTTTATTGCATCTCTCTCTCCCTCTTTCTCTCCCTCTCTCTCTCTCTCTCTCTCTCTCTCTCTCTCTCACTCTTTCTCTCTCGGTGTGATATGAAATATGATTTCAGCGTCTAAGTGATTGTGTGAGCGGTCAAATCTCCCTCCATTTCATTTCCACTTGCTCCCTGTCCTTGTCCATGCCCTTGTCCTAACATCTCACTCCCTCTCACTCCCTCTCTCTCTCACTCCCTCTCTCTCTCTCTCTCTCTCTCTCTCTCTCTATCTTTCTCTCTGTTATTAACATGAGTGTGCCGCAGCTCAGAGTCTCTTGTGGCATCCCCACGCAGCCCATAATAAGCTTTGCCGTCACTGGCACTGGCAACCAAAATAAATCATTCTCTCCAGGTGAGGCAGCCAGGATTTCTTGCAGAAGAAAGTAAAATAAAAGCTGTTCTGAGATCAGTATGAGGAGTGAAGCAGACGTCTGAGGCGCGTGTGGTGCTGATGAAGCTTGTGTTAGTAGAACTGATCCCAGATTCGTTTTCAGACGTCTTCAGGACAGAGGAGTTTCCGCTTCTTTGCACTTTCTCAGTAACATGACAAGCTGTGTTTTTTGTCTTATTAACTTCAAGAGAGAGAATAAAGAGAGGCTGGTGAGGGAACGAATGTTTATAGCTGCTATAATGTAAGTGACAACAGGAACGAACTTGTTTCAACATTAAATGTAACTATAAATGGATAAAAATTAAGATGTGCCATTTGATAATTAATAAGAATTGTAATTGTTCTTTGCAGAACGCAGACAAAAGAGCAAAATCATTAATCTGAAAGGTGTGTGTGTGTGTGTGTGCGTGTGTGTGTGTCCTTGTCTATCCTTGCCTGATTGATTGTACTGGACAATCATTCAAGGGATAAACGCTGACGCTTTATCTCTCCATCGCATTAAGGAAAGAGGTGACATCACACAACATTGCATATCATCACTGAATCTGTGTACGGGTGAGTATGCGCTTGTGTGCGTGTGTGTGTGGGTGTGTGTGTGTGTGTGTGTGTGCGCGCATTTGTGTGTGTGTGTGTGTTTGTGTGTGTGTACCCACTGGGAAGATAAAGGTAATCCCTTTATAGAGAAATGGGATGGAAACACATTATTTAAATAATGAATAATCTCCATATCAGCAGCATGAAGTTATTATTAATCACACAGGAGAGAGAGAGAGAGAGAGAGTGAGAGAAACGGATGGATGGACAGACAGAGAGAGAGACAGAGAGACAAAGGGAGTGAGAGACGAATGCGTGGACAGACAGAGAGAGAGAAGGACAGAGAGAGAGACAGACAGACAGAGAGAGAGAGAGAGAGAGAGAGAGAGAGACAGACAGACAAAGGGAGCGAGAGAGAGACGGAAGAATGGACAGACAGACAGAGAGACATAGAGAGAGAGACAGAGTCAGACGGAGAAAGAGAGAGAGAGAGAGAGAGAGAGAGAGAGAGAGAGGTGTATTATATTGCTTGATTACGTGCTGTAAGTGTTGCAGGTTTTGCTGTATTTAGATCTGTTTCATGTTTAGGTGTTTTTATCTTTGTTTGATTTAATTGGAGTGAAATATAAACTCTGTGTGTGTGTGAGAGAGAGAGAGAGAGAGAGAGAGAGAGAGAGAGAGAGCTTAAACACTCCATGTTGTGCAGTTAAAGGGAAATAACCACGCGGTGGTGTGATGAAGCAGAGTTACTGTTACCACCCTGAAGTTGATTATTTTCCTGTAACAGCACGTCCCTAGTGTTTTATTCCTCTTACAATTACAATTCTTTCTTTATTAATAACTGACACGCCATACTTTTTATCCATTTATAGTTACATTTAAGCCTCTGCTCCCTCTCTGTCAATGGAATGTAAAATTAACTGACTTGAATTTTGAGAAAATAGTAAAAATCTGTAATGAATCCCTGTAAAGCTTTGGGGGGTTATTGTTCATCGCCCAGGCGCTGGTGTACGTTTTGCTAAATTTGCATAAATTAATTTCATTAAGAGACTTGTCTTCTAATTGCGCTGTATAATGAAATAAGTATGCATAAGCATTCCTGGAGTTAATTGCATGAGTGAGGGACACGCACGCTGTTTACAGCAGCTTTAGAACAACTCCTGCTGTACCACAACGTTGTGCGTATGTTCCCGTCCACTTTCCCTTTTCATTTATTTAGTGTTCCAGGATATATTTGCTGAATGTGTCGTAAACTCCTCTGTCCTGAAGATGTCAGAAACGTAAACTTCCAGCTTTACCTCCGACTGTTACAAAGCACTGACACTGGAGACTCCTTCCATCGATGGTAAATAAAGATGTCCTTACAGAAAGGTTCACCATAGCAACGAGTATTTTCAGACTTTCTGCTCTTCTGTACTTGAATGTGAAGTAATTTGAGGGAAAACACGGCGCTGCTTAGAGACACCACTGATGTCATTAATGTTTAACATTCCTCAGTCGACTTAATTAAATCAGAGAGAGAGAGAGAGAGAGAGAGAGAGAGAGAGAGAGAGAGAGAGGTCGAGTTTAATTACACTGAATCAGTGTTTTTATGGTGCATGTATGGCACGCATTCTACACACACACACGTGTACAACCCAGTATCATGGGAGACATCAGTGTACGGCAAGAGGGATGGAAAGTGCGTGTGTGTGTGTGTGTGTGTGTGTGTGTGTGTGTATGTGTGTGTGTTGGGTCCCCACCCAGTCACTGACACACATTTACTTGCACTTGCATTTACTGCCTCTCTCTCTCTCTCTCTCTCTCTCTCAGTCAGATGCTTCTAATATCCTGCTGTCCAAAATAATGATGCAATCACAGTGTAACAAAAACACAACACACACACACACACACACACACAGAGGACCATTATTACTGTATAGTTTAGTATAAGGTATGAGAAAGTATAAGAAATGTCATATCCAAGTAAATGATAAATGTATTATTATTATTATTATTATAATCACAGCTAAACTACTGCTATAGGGTTAGTTATTTTATCTAATTGTAGCATTATAGATTTCATGTAATAATAGATGTAATAATGCCTAACGCTATTGATAATATGCATATTTAATTAAATAGATGTCAAAAGTATGTGCACCCCTGACCATCACACTGAGATGTGGTTCTTCTCCAAACTGTTGCCACAAACTCAGAAGCACACAGTTGTATAGAACGTCTCTGTGTGCTGTAGCATTACAGTTTCCCTTCACTGGAACTCAGAGACTCAAACCTGTTCCAGCATGACAATGCCCCTGTGCACAAAGCCAGCTCCATGAAGACATGGTGTGTGAAGGTTGGAGTGGAAGAACTCGAGTGTCCTGCACAGAGCCCTGACCTCAACCCCACTGAACACCTTTGGGATGAACTGGAACTGGAGACTCCTTACCCAACATCAGCGTCTGATCTCACTAATGCTCTTGTAGCTGAATGAACACAAATCCCCACAGCCACGCTCCAACATCTAGTGGAAAGACTTCGCAGAAGAGTGGAGCTCATTATAACATTATAACACAACCACAGGGGGAATAAATCTGGAATGAGATGTTCATCAGGTACATATGGGTGTGATGTTCAGGGTGCACAAACTTCACACACTCAATATAGTTTCACATAATATTACTTTATAATAGATCCTAATATAAATATATTGGGTATAGTTATAACATGGTTAGAACATAATCATATCTAATAATAATTATAATAGGTAGAATATAAAAAATCAATAAAACTAAAGATCAGATATTTGGATCCATTTAAGCTTGTTTATTTATTGGTTTGTTTTTTGTTAATTGCCTCTGAATTTCAGATAGTATTCATTTCTTTCTTTCTTTTTTTTTAGTTTATTTTTTTTTTTAGTTTATTCATGCATGTATTCATTTGTTTATTTATTTAATGGCTGTGAATTTTAACTTGATCTCCATTTGCGTAGTGTTTTGTATTTATTTTTAGTTACAGAAAAGGGTTTTATTTTTATTTGTTTACATTTATATAAAATTTTAGGCTTGTTTTTGTTTTATTATGTAAAGACTTATTAACCTAATGCCCAGCATTTACTCTAATTCCCGAGGTACTACAAAAATATATTTATTTATTTATTTATTTATTGTAGTTTTCCATTAGAAAAGCCTTTTTCCCCCCCAAAAAAACACTATCGTATAATTTTAATGGCCTATACACTGTGTATATATACACTCCTGGACATAAAAAAATGGCCAAAGCCCAAAATGGCAAAATAAAGCTTTTTATGGTCTCAACAACAAATCATTGGTCAGCAAGAATGAAACGAATAGATAAAGGAGCTTAGTGTAGATGCTTTTCCCTTTGAGTTCTTTAAATCCTTGTGGCTCTTGATGAGCTGCATCAGGTGCAACAGATAACCAAATAATCACTAATCTTTTAAGAAAAAAATCCCAGAAGATATTTTTGGAACATTTTGTACACCCAGACATGTGTTAGTTTGAATTTTACATCAAACATTTGAATCATTATCATGATTTGACCTTTGCGTACAAGAAGACTATAGAAGTGAATTTCCCTGTTTCTAGCTTTTCCCCAAACAAACAGCAAAAGGAAACCAGCGAATGTAGGCACAGGAGCCCTCAGGAGTGCATCTGTCTCATTCCTGCGCATTTACTGACCAGTGATTTATTGTCATGACCATTAAAAGCTTCATATTTGCCATTTTGCCCAGGAGTGTGTGTGTGTGTGTGTGTGTGTATGTATGTTTTCAGTGTTTCAGCATGTATTGTACATTCTCATTTTATTTTAGCTTCTTAAAAACCCCTTTGTTTTTAGCTTAAATGAGGTTTCAGTGTTACATTAGTTATACTAATCCCCTGTGCAGTGCCACATGCAGTGTTTCCTGTTGCTCCACTCTGCTGAAACACATTTTTATAAGAGCAGCATGTGACAGAGGAGTGAGCTGAGGTGAACGTGGCTGTAACAGTGTGAAGGCATGATTTGGATCTCACCCTGATCAGTTAATTAACCCTGCGGACACGCCACACTGCCACCTAGTGGCCACTCTGGTCTCGCTGAGCTCCAGACTCGAATCCTCACTTGTTCAGGTCTAAGCAGGAGGAAAAGTTTATTTGCATGCCTGGCTGAATGTATGAAGTATAAGTCAAACAAATGCAGGCACTCGACTGAGTTTTTACTGAATTATAAAAAGCCACTAGTGCAAACACTTCACTTCGGTGTTCTGGTAAGTGCGCTGAAAAGCAAACGTTTTGCTAACAAATGTGGAAAAAATCACAAATGTGGATATAAAATTGACTGAACTGGAGGAAAATCAGGCCAGGGTGAGTCACAGGGATGGAGTGTGTAATGGATGAATAAATAGATGATTGGATTAATAGAGAGATTAATGAATAATTACAGTCATGAAGAGATCCTATGTTGAGTCTCTAAATCAGCTGTAAATGAGAGCTGATAGCAGGATGGAGGGATTATAGACTGGGTGGATTATTGGCAGGATTAATTATCACAGTATTGTAAGCATTAAAAAAATTACTGGAGGATTTTACGGATGGATACATGGATGGATGGATGGATTATTGGATGAACGAATAGCTAGATGAATTTTTGGATGTATAACTGGATGAATGAATAGATGGGTTTATGGGTGAGTGGATGGATGGAAAGGTGAATGGACTGATGCATGAATATACATGTGGACATGTTATTTAATAGATTATTGGATGGATGGATAAATGGGTGGACAGGTTAATTAATAGACAGATGGATTATTGGATGGATGGATGGATGGATTAATTATTGGATTATTAGATGGATGGATGAAAAATGGGTGGAAACAATTGGATGGACAGATTATTAGAAGAATGGCTCTATGAATTATTAGATTATTGGATAGATAAATAGATGGGTGAATGGAAAAATAGATGAAGAAATGAGTTATTGGAGGGATAAATGGATGAATAAATAGGCAGGCAGATTAATGGATGGATAGATTTATGGATAAATTAAGATAAATGAACTGTTGTGTGTGAACTGATAGATAAATGAATTAATTATTGGATGATTGGATGGACTGTTGATGGATGGACTGTTGATGGATGGATAGGTAAATGAATGAATGATAAACCCTGCAGAAACTTCTCCATTCCTATTAGTGTTTGTAACACACCCAGACTGTCTCATTACTCATTTACATTCTGAACGTATGATCCACAATATCTGCAGGCACGTGTGGAGGAATATAAAGTGGGATATAATGTATAAATGAGCTCACACTGGTTAGTAGTGGCTCAATGGTTAAGGCCCTGGGTTACTGATCAGAAGGTCGGGGGTCAGATCAAGCCCCTGCACCACCTAGCTGCCACTGTTGGGCCCTTGAGCAAGGCTCTTATCCCTCTCTTCTCATGGCTGGTCCTGTATCACGGCTGGTGCTGTATCACGGCTGGCGCTGTATCGTGGCTGGCGCTGTATCGTGGCTGGTCCTGTATCGTGGCTGGTGCTGTATCGTGGCTGGTCCTGTATCATGGCTGGTGCTGTATCATGGCTGGTCCTGTATCATGGCTGGTGCTGTATCGTGGATGGTGCTGTATCGTGGCTGGTGCTGTATCGTGGCTGGTCCTGTATCGTGGCTGGCGCTGTATCGTGGCTGGTCCTGTATTGTGGCTGGCGCTGTATCGTGGCTGGTCCTGTATTGTGGCTGGTGCTGTATCGTGGCTGGTGCTGTATCATGGCTGGTGCTGTATCGTGGCTGGTGCTGTATCATGGCTGGTGCTGTATCATGGCTGGCGCTGTATCATGGCTGGTGCTGTATCGTGGCTGGTCCTGTATCGTGGCTGGCGCTGTATCGTGGCTGGTCCTGTATCATGGCTGGTGCTGTATCATGGCTGGTGCTGTATCATGGCTGGTCCTGTATCATGGCTGGTGCTGTATCGTGGATGGTGCTGTATCGTGGCTGGTGCTGTATCGTGGCTGGTCCTGTATCGTCGCTGGCGCTGTATCGTGGCTGGTCCTGTATCGTGGCTGGTGCTGTATCGTGGCTGGTGCTGTATCGTGGCTGGTCCTGTATCGTGGCTGGTGCTGTATCATGGCTGGTGCTGTATCGTGGCTGGTGCTGTATCGTGGCTGGTGCTGTATCATGGCTGGTGCTGTATCATGGCTGGCGCTGTATCGTGGCTGGTGCTGTATCGTGGCTGGTCCTGTATCGTGGCTGGCGCTGTATCGTGGCTGGTCCTGTATCATGGCTGGTGCTGTATCATGGCTGGTGCTGTATCATGGCTGGTCCTGTATCATGGCTGGTGCTGTATCGTGGATGGTGCTGTATCGTGGCTGGTGCTGTATCGTGGCTGGTCCTGTATCGTGGCTGGCGCTGTATCGTGGCTGGTCCTGTATTGTGGCTGGTGCTGTATCGTGGCTGGTCCTGTATTGTGGCTGGTGCTGTATCGTGGCTGGTCCTGTATCGTGGCTGGTGCTGTATCATGGCTGGTGCTGTATCGTGGCTGGTGCTGTATCATGGCTGGTGCTGTATCATGGCTGGCGCTGTATCATGGCTGGTGCTGTATTGTGGCTGGCGCTGTATTGTGGATGGTGCTGTATCGTGGCTGGTGCTGTATCGTGGCTGGTCCTGTATCATGGCTGGTGCTGTATCATGGCTGGTCCTGTATCATGGCTGGTGCTGTATCGTGGATGGTGCTGTATCGTGGCTGGTGCTGTATCGTGGCTGGTCCTGTATCGTGGCTGGCGCTGTATCGTGGCTGGTCCTGTATTGTGGCTGGCGCTGTATCGTGGCTGGTCCTGTATTGTGGCTGGTGCTGTATCGTGGCTGGTGCTGTATCATGGCTGGTGCTGTATCGTGGCTGGTGCTGTATCATGGCTGGTGCTGTATCATGGCTGGCGCTGTATCATGGCTGGTGCTGTATCGTGGCTGGTCCTGTATCGTGGCTGGCGCTGTATCGTGGCTGGTCCTGTATCATGGCTGGTGCTGTATCATGGCTGGTGCTGTATCATGGCTGGTCCTGTATCATGGCTGGTGCTGTATCGTGGATGGTGCTGTATCGTGGCTGGTGCTGTATCGTGGCTGGTCCTGTATCGTCGCTGGCGCTGTATCGTGGCTGGTCCTGTATCGTGGCTGGTGCTGTATCGTGGCTGGTGCTGTATCGTGGCTGGTCCTGTATCGTGGCTGGTGCTGTATCATGGCTGGTGCTGTATCGTGGCTGGTGCTGTATCGTGGCTGGTGCTGTATCATGGCTGGTGCTGTATCATGGCTGGCGCTGTATCGTGGCTGGTGCTGTATCGTGGCTGGTCCTGTATCGTGGCTGGCGCTGTATCGTGGCTGGTCCTGTATCATGGCTGGTGCTGTATCATGGCTGGTGCTGTATCATGGCTGGTCCTGTATCATGGCTGGTGCTGTATCGTGGATGGTGCTGTATCGTGGCTGGTGCTGTATCGTGGCTGGTCCTGTATCGTGGCTGGCGCTGTATCGTGGCTGGTCCTGTATTGTGGCTGGTGCTGTATCGTGGCTGGTCCTGTATTGTGGCTGGTGCTGTATCGTGGCTGGTCCTGTATCGTGGCTGGTGCTGTATCATGGCTGGTGCTGTATCGTGGCTGGTGCTGTATCATGGCTGGTGCTGTATCATGGCTGGTGCTGTATCATGGCTGGCGCTGTATCATGGCTGGTGCTGTATCGTGGCTGGTCCTGTATCGTGGCTGGCGCTGTATCGTGGCTGGTCCTGTATCATGGCTGGTGCTGTATCATGGCTGGTGCTGTATCATGGCTGGTCCTGTATCATGGCTGGTGCTGTATCGTGGATGGTGCTGTATCGTGGCTGGTGCTGTATCGTGGCTGGTCCTGTATCGTGGCTGGCGCTGTATCGTGGCTGGTCCTGTATTGTGGCTGGTGCTGTATCGTGGCTGGTCCTGTATTGTGGCTGGTGCTGTATCGTGGCTGGTCCTGTATCGTGGCTGGTGCTGTATCATGGCTGGTGCTGTATCGTGGCTGGTGCTGTATCATGGCTGGTGCTGTATCATGGCTGGTGCTGTATCATGGCTGGCGCTGTATCATGGCTGGTGCTGTATCGTGGCTGGTCCTGTATCGTGGCTGGCGCTGTATCGTGGCTGGTCCTGTATCATGGCTGGTGCTGTATCATGGCTGGTGCTGTATCATGGCTGGTCCTGTATCATGGCTGGTGCTGTATCGTGGATGGTGCTGTATCGTGGCTGGTGCTGTATCATGGCTGGTCCTGTATCATGGCTGGTCCTGTATCGTGGCTGGTGCTGTATCGTGGCTGGTGCTGTATCATGGCTGGTGCTGTATCATGGCTGGTCCTGTATCATGGCTGGTGCTGTATCGTGGATGGTGCTGTATCGTGGCTGGTGCTGTATCGTGGCTGGTCCTGTATCGTGGCTGGCGCTGTATCATGGCTGGTCCTGTATTGTGGCTGGTGCTGTATCGTGGCTGGTGCTGTATCATGGCTGGTGCTGTATCGTGGCTGGTGCTGTATCATGGCTGGTCCTGTATCATGGCTGGTGCTGTATCGTGGATGGTGCTGTATCGTGGCTGGTGCTGTATCGTGGCTGGTCCTGTATCGTGGCTGGCGCTGTATCGTGGCTGGTGCTGTATCGTGGCTGGTGCTGTATCGTGGCTGGTCCTGTATCGTGGCTGGCGCTGTATCGTGGCTGGTCCTGTATTGTGGCTGGTGCTGTATCGTGGCTGGTCCTGTATTGTGGCTGGTGCTGTATCGTGACTGGTCCTGTATCGTGGCTGGCGCTGTATCGTGGCTGGCGCTGTATCATGGCTGGTGCTGTATCGTGGCTGGTCCTGTATCGTGGCTGGTGCTGTATCGTGGCTGGTGCTGTATCGTGGCTGGTGCTGTATCGTGGCTGGTGCTGTATCATGGCTGGTGCTGTATCGTGGCTGGTGCTGTATCATGGCTGGTGCTGTATCATGGCTGGTCCTGTGCTCTGACTTCAGCTTCCTAACAAGCTGGGATTTGCAAAGAGCAGAATTTCACTGTAATGTATATGTGACAAATAAAGGCTGCTTCTTCTAAAGTACACGCCCACTCATATCTGCTTAAAGAGTGTGTGTGTGAATGTAAAAACTCTCTGAAAGCTGTGATTTATATGCCCTTAAGCAGGTATGGCTTGCTAGTTAGCTGCAGCTAGTTAGTTATATTCTTAGGCAAAAAGTTGTCAAGTCATGTTCAGCAGTGGAAAATAGCTAACATCATTCCTTCTTTAGGTGGCGCAGAGCGATAATAAATAATGTCATGTGGATATAATATGAAAAATTAGGTGATCAGTGATTGGGCGTTGGGAACAATGATGATCAGTGATTGGGTGTTGAGAACAATGATGATCAGTGATTGGATGTTGGGAACAATGATGATCAGTGATTGGATGTTGGGAACAATGATGATCAGTGATTGGATGTTGGGAACAATGATGATCAGTGATTGGATGTTGGGAACAGTGATGATCGGTGATTGGGCTTTGGGAACAATGATGATCAGTGATTGGGCTTTGGGAACAATGATGATCAGTGATTGGATGTTGGGAACAATGATGATCAGTGATTGGGCGTTGGGAACAATGATGATCAGTGATTGGGCTTTGGGAACAATGATGATCAGTGATTGGATGTTGGGAACAGTGATGATCAGTGATTGGGCGTTGGGAACAATGATGATCAGTGATTGGATGTTGGGAACAGTGATGATCGGTGATTGGGCGTTGGGAACAATGATGATCAGTGATTGGGCGTTGGGAACAATGATGATCAGTGATTCGGCTTTGGGAACAATGATGATCAGTGATTGGTGATTGACTGAGGTGAAGACAAGTGTAAACGCGCACACACACACACACACACACACACACACACACACACGTACGTTAAACCATAAACATCAGAAGGTCAGCTGTAACCTGTGCAATGCAGAATTCAAATCCATGAGCCAAGAGGATGCGAGTGCTGAGCTAAAGCGATTTGCTAATCAACACACACACACACACACACGCGCACACACACACACACACACACAGGTCAAACAAATGCTGATGCTCAAGCTTGTACTGGGTGGAAGAATCCGCCCATGTCATGAAAAAGGTGTATCTCTATTCATCATCATTACAGAGAGACTGAATGAGCCTGTGGATTGGTGAGGGATATGGAATACAGGCAGCGGTGTGTGTGTGTGTGTGTGTGTGTGTGTGTGTGTGTGGAATAGCTGCTCATTAGGCATTGGGCAACTTCCTCTAGCTCATTAGCTACTTCATCATCCCTGAAAGCTCAGTTTTTTCAACAAGTCTGTCTTAATTAAGCATGAGCACTCTCTCTCTCTCTCTCTCACACACACACACACACACACACACACTTTTTCACACACAAAAATGCAAACACATTCCTTTTCTGTACATCTGCATTTTTTTCTAGCTGCTTAAGTAATTGTATCTCATCCTACGTTATCACTTTTAGCACACAAGTTACTTTTTGACAAGTTCAGTAGTTTATTCACTATCGCTAAACTTGCTAACTTTTTCTGCTGCTGATCCTGACTAAACTGTGTTAGCAACTAACAAGCTAGCCACATAAGTTCTAGTACATGTTATTGTTTCCATAGTAACGGCTCAGTCACAGGAAATAATAAAATATATTGTGATATCGTGAAGTTTAATTGAAGTAAGGAGACGTTTATGTAACATTTATGGAAGGAGTCTCCAGTGTCAGCGCTTTTGTGAGTTTAGTGTGTCCTCCTAACTTTATCCATTTGTTTGTTTATGAAATCGTTCACATATTAACCCAGTTAAAACAAATAAAAAAAAAACTCATGAGAACAAACGTCTTTCAGTGAAGCAGAATTCCAATTTCAGGAGTTTTGCGTCTCGGAAATTAGACATGAAGCTTCGTTGACACTCGGTTTGTCTCCATAGTTTACGTTTGACAGAATGATTAGAAGCGTCTAATTGAAAGTGTGGATCGAAATTGAAAAAAAAACACCTTTGATTAAATCTCCATGTCTTCCTCAGGTAATTCAGTGGAAATTTAAATTGAGTAAAACTTATTCCCCGTTTTTAAACATTTCCTATTATTTATCACACTGTGTGTGTGTGTGTGTGTGTGTGTGTGTGTTTTCTCAGCTGTCTTAATTCGGTTTGATTGCGATTTTGTTTGCGTGTAACACTCGGCTTATTCTGGCGGAATTAAAGCGCATGAATATTCAATTAGACTCGTTTTCGTCTATTGAATATTTCATTTGCGCGACTCTAACAGGCTTTGACCTTGATCTCGCCGTCCTCGTTTATCAGAAAGGCAATTTACGACCGTTCTGATTAACTGCTAATGTTTCATCGAGCGCATTAACTAGGGTGTGAAGCTGTAATATGGAAATGTTTACTTTGCGGTTATTTTAGGAATGAGGTTTTTTCCATCATGATGAATTCTCTGAAGAGAACAAATTGTCCCTCTAATTTGGCTGTTATTCGCTACGTGCTAGCGTCAGAGGGAACTCCCGAGCACATGTAAGAAAAATACTACATTTACATGCTAATATCAGTCTTGTTCTGTGCATAGCGTATGAAACATGCTAATTTCACTAATTAGCTAACTAGTCTAGGAATATAAATGGGTCACTTTGGCTTTTATTTATAACTGCAAACATCTAGGCAATGATAAGTTCACAAGTTAAGTAAGTAATTGTGTCAAGTTCAGAATAATTTGAGAAGAAAGACAGAAGAAAGCCAGTCTCGTGTGTTCTGTGAGATGTAAGTGGTGGATGGAGGAAAAGAGAAAGGGCATTGTGTTCATGAGAACAAAAAACTGGACCTGCTGAATGCTGAAGTGAAGCTGACGGTACGAGGGAGAGGCGTGACCCAAGAAAGATGGGAATAATTACACCGCTTAACATTGATGCATTGAACACGGTGGTCAGCTGGGGTGGGAGGTCACTGGAGATAGTTTGGGGTCAGACGATTTGTGAGGACCGGTGTGGAAGGTGATGCTTCATATTACAGATGGAGATACAGAGCTGTTTTTTCAGAGAGCCTTGTACACACACACACACACACACACACACACACACACACACACGGAGATGATGAATGGTCCTCCAGTGTGTTAGCTGTGCTGTGAACTGGGCATGGCTGTGAAGCTGAGCCGTGTGTAATAACAGGAAAGGAAGACTCCGGAGCTGATCTTTATCTCCTCCCTCGTTCTTCTTCTGCTCACGCTGCTCGTATTCTGATGTTTCTCCTGATGACTCGGAGGTGGAGGGTTCGAGCTCTGGAGAAGACGCTGAGCTCTGAGCTGATTAACCGCACCGTGTCTGCGTTAGGAGTCAGCTGACTGCGTCTGAATCGGCTTTTACAAAACAAAATAATAATGCCTTCATCTGCGAAGTGAACTTATTATTATTATTATTATTATTACCTTAATGAACAGAATAAATAGACATCCTTCCGATACTGCTCTGTTACAACAATTCTATTCTATTCTATTCTATTCTTTTATCTATTCTGTTACATTACATTCGATTGTATTGTATTCTATTCATTTCTATTACACATAATTCTATTCTGTTCTGTTCTCTTCTATTGCATTCTGCTTTGTTCTACTGCACTCTATTCTATTCTATTAAACATAATTCTATTCTGTTCTGTTCTATTCTATTCTATTGCATTCTGCATTCTGCACAATTCTATTATACAGGATTCTATTCTTTTCTATCACATTCTGATCGTTCTATTCAATTCTATTACACATAATTCTATTCTGTTCTCTTCTCTTCTATTGCACTCTGCTTTGTTCTACTGCACTCTATTCTATTCAGTTCTATTAAACATAATTCTATTCTGTTCTGTCACATTCTGATCGGTTCTATTCTATTCTATGCATTTCTATTATATGTAAATCTCTTCTGTTGCATTCTACTGTATCCTACTCGAATCTAATCTTCTATTCTGTTGCATTACTCTCGGATCTGTTCTATTGTGTTCTATTCTATTCAATTTTATTCATAACTCTATTCCATTCTGTTACATTCTGATCAGTTCTATTGTATTTTATTGTATTCTACTGCGATTCTATTCCAATCTTCTGTCCTATTCTATTCTTGTTCTAATCTTCTGTTAATTTACATACTCCATTCTGTTCTATTCTATTCTGCTCTGTTTGATTGTATTCTATTCTGTGTGACTCTATTCTATGCAATTCTACTCTATTCTATTCCATCCTGCTCAATTCTAAATTACTCGACTCAATTCTATATTCTCATCTTCTCTTCTATCACATTATGCTCTATTGCTTTCTGCTCTGTTCTGTTGTATTCTACTGTAATCTTCTGTTCTATTCTTATTGCATTTTTATTCTAATTCTATTCTACTCCATTCTATTCTATTTTTTAATCTTCTGTTATCTTATATTGCATTCTATTCTATCACATTCTTCCATTCTTTCCTATTACGCTACAGTGGATATAAAAAGTTTACACACCCCTGTTAAAACGGCAGGTTTTTGTGATGTAAAAAAATGAAACTAAGATCAATCATATCAGAACTTTTTCCATCGCAATGTGAAATTACAACGGATAAAAAAGAATCAGAAACATTTTAGGGAAAAATAGAAAAAATAACAAACTTACAATAACCTTTTTGCATAAGTATACACACCCCTAATACCTAAACTAATACACACCTTTTGAATTTATTCTATCACTCAGTCTTTTTGGCTAAGAGTCTATCAACGTCCCACATCTTGATTTAGCAATATTTTCCAAATCTTTCTTGCAAGAACATCCTAGATCCATCAGATTGTAAAGGCGTCTCCTGTGCACAGCCCGCTTTCAGGTCATCTCACAGATTTTTAGTCAGATTCAGGTCTGGACTCTGGCTCGGTCACTCAGAAACACTGATCTTCTTTTGCTTAAGCCGGTTCACAATAACAGCTAGCTAATAAACTAGCAACTCGGAAATTTCTGTCGTACAGAAGAAGTGTACAATAATTTCATTACAGCCCTGTGTGTGTGTGTGTGTGTGTGTGTGTGAGTGATTCCTCTTATACACCACATGTATCCGAGCTTATTCATCCACAGACTCTTGGCATTTAAGCTTTGAAAGGCCAATTTGTAAAAAGGTTTTAATCCAATTTGTGGAGGATAATCAGGATTATAAATCATACGTTGAGTGTAATGCTAATTCATTATTGGCTAAAGGCAAAGGAGATTATGTGACATCTCACATGCTAAAGTTAATGCTAACGTTAATGAATTCTGCACGATACAGTACGTAGTAAGATTCGTGGGATTTGTCGGATGCTACATGCTAAAGTCACTGGGATTCTGCACGAATGCTAATCAGAGCTCCATGCTAATATATGGTTTTTATTATCATTATGTTTTTTGTTTATTTTGTCAAATTTGTATTTCATTTAAGCGCATGTCAGGCTGTTAAAGGAAAATAATCAACAATGTGGTGGTGTGATGAATCAGACTTTATTATTATTATTATTATTATTACTAAACATTGTACTTTTTATCCATTTATAGTTACACTAAATGTTGTGGAAATCCACCAACAAAGGCAAAGTCTTTGTTTCTTTGAGTTGAGTCTTGAGTCCATGTCATGTGACTTGAGTCAAACTTGATGTACTTCTTCTTTAAAATATATTTTAAAAAAGAACTAATAAAAATAAGAAAAATAAATTAAATAGCCCTAGAAAACAAATGCTGTTAATAATAATATTTGTGTTGTATTTTTGTGTTATATTTCTCTTATATTCGTTTTTTTTTTTTTGGTTTATGTTTTTGTCATTTTTGTGTTATGTCATCATTATATAATTTTTTTAGGTTATGTTTTTGTTTTATAATACTGTTATATTTACGTTTGGTGTTTAATAACGTTTGTTTGTAATTTGTGTTATATTTTTGTTATAACATTGTTATGTAATTGTTATATTTTTGTTATAATGCAGTTAGATTTACTTTTTGTGTTACATGTGTAATTTTTGTTGGATTTGTCTTATAATGCTGCTGTTTGATTTATTGTGTTATATTATTGTTATAATGCAGTTATAATTCATTTTTCTCTTATGTGTTTGTAATTCTTGTGTTATATTTTTGGGTTATAATGTTGTCGTTTAATTTTTTTTAGTGAAGAGACATTCGTTGGTGGAGCTTCGGTATCTCATCTTTTCCCTTTTCTTTAATCTGAGCAAATCAAAACATTTGAAAAAAAATCATTCATATAAAATTAACAAAACCATCAGAGATTAAAGTAAATAATAAATACAGTAATTGTAGTGATTAACAATAAGATTAGATGTGAGTTGTGTGTAAAAGGACAGATGTTTTTCTCTCGTTATTTACAGCATACATGTTTATTCTGTCTTTTTTTTATCTTACATATGTTAAAGTGCCACTGCTGGTAGCATTATTGTAAGACAATGGAGACACAATCTTGAAGATTAAGCTGAAAATGTTTTAACGTGTCAATGGAATTTGCTTTAAAAGAATATTTTAGAGAAAATTTAAATATAGCTCTTCTTTTCTCTCTCTCTTTTTACCATACATGTACTCAAGCCAAGACATGTTTAGCATCTGCTATTTGCTTTTTTCTTTGTTTGTTTTTTCTCCTGAGCTACACAAGGCTAATAAAAGTCAAACTCGTCATATCTGAGTGTTAAAAGTGTTTTCTTTATTAGACTTTATCTTGTTTTATCTGCTGTGACGCATGAACTGAATCGGGTGTGTGACTGGGTTTAGATTAGTGCATTCAAAAGATGCCCCATGATCTGCATGGAATTTTGTGTGTGTGTGTGTGTGTGTGTGTGTGTACAGTTGTGTTAGTGAAGAAACTGATAAACCACTGTGTGTATTGATGTTATAATAAAATACCCAGTTACTATAGAAACGATAGAACGTGCATTAATATAAACCTGTGATTTGCGGCTGCACTATTGTCAGAGTTGCTGTTATAGAAAACTAATCAACATCATCTGACCAATCAGAATCCAGAATCCAGGATTCAGCAGCGCTGTGCTAAAGATTTTATTGGTCTTTCATGTCATTTGTTCAAACGCTTGAGACAGAGGATCGTCTCTGTAGTCTCTTTCCTGTCACTGTTAATTTAAACCAAATTGACATTAAAGAAGAAGCCCTGTGCCTTTAAAATACACTGTGAGGAAGTGAGAGAGAAAGAGAGAGAGAGAGAGAGAGAGAGAGAGAGAGTGCTTAGCTGTCAAACACCATGTCTATATTAGGGAATGAATGGGCTACACACTGAGAGAAAAGCACTAGACCTTGTTTTCCTTAGCAGAGGCCTAAAGACACAGTTGAGTCACTGTTCCAGCGATTCCAAGGGCCTCCTTGCCCAGATGTGTAGAAAAAAAAAAGACACCACGGCCAAGTTTTGTGTTTTCTCAGGGCTGGCATATTCTCCAGGAATGTCTGTGACACCACGTCGCGACGTTTGAACTTCTCTTTTGTTTTTTTATTTCTTCATATTTGACCGTTTGCGCAAGGATGCTTGTACAGTTACAGGGTTTGACCATTTAGGAGGAGAAGGGAAGAAGAAGAAAAAAAAGAAAACAAAAAGTCAAGAGCCAAAACATTGCAGCAATCCACCAACAAGCTGGCCCTGAGTCGTAGACCTTTACGTGACGGCGTGCCTGTTTTTAATCAAAACCATCGCAGACGTCAAACACAGTGAGAGTCGGAGCAAGAGAGAGGAAGTAGTGAACTCTGAGAAAACTGTGGGAGGACGGAGAGGGCAGAAAGTAGAGAGAATAAGCAGATGACATTAAATAAGAAAGAGAAAGAGAGCAAGAAGGAGAGAGAGAGAGCGAAAGAGATGACTCAGTCTTGGAAATTGTCAAGAGCGCATGGAGCAGTAGAGAAAGAGAGCAGTCATATCTGCGTCAGCTAAAACCAGCTAATGCGATCAAGATGAGTGTCTGCTGCTGCCGCTGCTTCTCGCACCGCTTCACTCCGGCTCTATTCGTCCCTCTTTTTCAAATTCTCTGCCTATCTGTGGCCTAGTCGAGAAGCAGCTATCGCACCTGATCTGGGAACTTGAACACTATTGAAAGAGAGGAAACGGGATCAGGAGGTCAAGGAATGGAAAGAACCGTTGGCTTCTTGGTGCAAGTTTTACAAAGGAAGATCTTGGAGAAGTAAATTACTTCCTTGTCATGGAAGCCTGGATCTAATGCTAAAGTAAGGTTTCGGATGTAAAGTTTGTTTTTTTTCTGAGGTGGACTTTTATGCAAAAAAAAAATGTTGTACTGCTCCACAACTGGGCTGTAGAAAGCTTACCCTGGATGCAATCTCAGTGACCCAGATGACCTCAGAACGGGGACAGTTGTGTCAAGAGTGATCTCACCCCCCTAGTGAGGACATTGGGTAACAGGCTGCGACATCGCCAAGACCAAACATCTCTGACCAACAGACTGAGAGACACCAGAGAGGAGAAGAGACCAGCATTGCGGAAGCAAGGTACAGATCTTTTTGCTTTATTTTATTTTTTTTTATTTCTTTCAGTAGCCTTGTCTATTAAAGATACTGAACAGTCATGAATAGATATGCATATAGCCTGAAGAAACAGAGCAACCCCCTCCTGGGATCAACCAAGTAACCAGATGTTCCCTGCAGAGAGATTCCGCTCACCAGATGTGAGAGGAATGCTCTGATTAGGGAACGACTCCCTCGGCCACTAACCGCCAACTTTGAGATCATTGTGAGCAAGCCACTAACCGCTAAATCCACAGAGATGTCAAGAACATCACGAGCTCCTGCTGTTGCAGTGTGTAGCTGAGACGCCTTCTCATTTGTCACCCCACTTCTTTGGAAAGTTCATTTTGGAACTTTCCAAACTTTTAATGGAGAGTTAGCTCGCATCTGGAGGCTAAATAGTGCAGAGTGGTGCAGCGTTACTTTTGTACCATTGAGGGGGTGGAATTGAAATACTTACCTGATTAAACAGTCATAAGGGTATGATTTACGACAATGATCTGACGTGACGTGTTGCTGTGTAACTCTATAGGTTTGCAAAATGATGACGTTTTGGAGGAAGTATATTTTGTGAATTGTCTAAATAGTACTAATCTGTCCGTATCTTCACTTGCCCTATAATCAGCAATGCCTTTTTCTATTCATTCATTCATTCATTCATTCATCTTCAATAATCACTCTGTCCTGGATAGGATTATAGTGGATCTGGAGTATATCCCGGGAATAGCTCCTGGATGGGATGCCAGTCCATCACAGGGCAGCACGCACACACTCATTCACACACAAAATGAATTTTTTGTGGCCAAAACAAACTACAAATTCCCATTAGATTTACAAACGTTTTGCTGAATTTTTTTTTAACCGCACATGCGTATGTTAATAAATGCCAATTAGCTGTAAATTACCAAACGGGTCCATAGATGGTTTACATTTAGACACGCCCACGAAACTCAATAAAAGGCAAAGCTCACAGAGAGCTGAAAACAACAAACAGTGATTAAATAGTGTAATAGAGCCTCCTAAGCATGGCGTGTGTTAAATCTTCCAGTAACACAGCACATGATGCGCAGTAATGCTTCCTCCTTTTATAGGGTGCCATTACTTTTGTCCTAACTCGATGGTTAGTGTTATTTGTCTTAATTTATAGATTTGTTGTGGATCATTTTTTTTTTGTTTGTTTGTTTTTTTTACATTAATATGAAACAACTGAGTTTTACAAAATTAAATTTGTATGAAAATGGAAAGAAAGAAAGAAAGAAGTGGTTTAAACTTGACAAGAATTCTGTAAGAATGTTTTTCTGAACTAAATGCATATTTATGAACACTATATTTCTTGTGAATGATTTACGAATACATTTTTCGTATCCAGTTTGATTCAGTTTCGTAACTAGCTAGTATCATAACATTTTTGTGTTCCTTCAGTGCAGTTCATTTAAGCCATCCTGCGGTGACTAAACCATGTTTGGCTTGTCCCGTGTCTCTTGTTTATGCCTTGGATTATGAATGAACCCTTTATCATGTGTTGCCTTGTATTTTAAGGACCATATCAGAGGATAACTGGGTCAGAGTTTGAATATGTGTACAGAGCGCTGAATTGCAGAAAGCTGTTGTGGTTCTTTTTGAATAGCTGTTGATGACCACTTAGGGATGATGGGGATGATTAAACTTGACGTTAAGTGCTGTGCTCACATCTGACATCTGTTAAATTTGTCAGCTTTCATGGAGGGACTGGAAGGCATCTCAGAATAATATGAACTTGTGTGTCTCTCTCTCTCTTCTCCTCTTTTGCTCTCTTTTATTCTCTGCTTTTTTCCTCAGGTCTGCTTTTGCACTTTGTGTGGGCGTCTGTAGCAGGGCTCTATGGAATAACAGAGGTCATTGGCCATGCCTGTAGCCCTGCGCACAAGAAGCTGGGAGGATCATGTAACCCCACACTCGAGGAAACAGTACAGCTACGATGACCTTGACCTAGTTTGCTGCCATGCCAGTGTTGGAGGCAGCGGTTCCCCCACAGGTCGAAGACGGCGAGCAAGATGTGCATCGATGCCAGAATGTTGCCGTCATCTTCCTGGCTTTGAAAGCTATCCTGGGGAAGATAGGAACAGAAGAGGAAAGACTTTATCTGGTACATTTAAGGGTATAGCAGCTAGCTATGAAGGTAAAAACAGTCAACAATTTACCAAAGGTCACATTTTTGTGACAGTCAGAAAAGCAATGGCAGATGAAGATATTATCCAATCAAAAGACAGTCCATCAAGTCACAACCATTCAGCACCCATTTCCAATCATTTTCTTTATGAAAGCCTAGATGAAATACATAAGAAAGTTGAAGAGATCTCTAGTGAAACTATGTCCACATCCTCTGGCAGTTGTTCAGCAAATGCTGTAGAAGAACAGGCCAAGGAACTAGATTTCTCTACAACAGATGAAACCAAGAATATCTGCAAAGATAATGCTAAAATCAACTTTTCTGAAATTATCCCAAATAATGAAATGACAATGGAATTAACAGGAAAGCCTGAAACAAACAGTGAGCCAATGGTAGAAGGCAACATTGGTGATCCTGTGGTAGAAGCAAGCATGCTACATCGCCAACAGGTAATGAGGGTAGGTGTAGAAGCAACAGTCACAGTCAACGATAAATTCAATCCGGAGGCTTCACTTGTATCTGATGAGCATAGTGATGCCATCATAAGTACTGACCTGACCACAGAGATCAAGCAGTCTGAAACTTCTCAAATTCCCAACAATAGTGTTGTTCCAGATGTTATCATTAATTCTAACATTCCAAACTCTAACAATGACCAGGTAGTCACACGTGAAGAGGTTCTGCAGGTTCATAACCTCAACGCATCCACAAAACTTGAGTTTTCCCCATGTGTATCCGGAAGTACTAGTAATCCTGACAAGTGCAGAGATTGCCATTCCAAACTGGACACCATTCCCGAGGTATCCTTTACTGAGCTGGGGGAGGAAGCACTGGGTCCGGTGACGAAGGACAATCCTGGCTCCCATATCACAACTTTAGTGGATCTTAAGGGTGCTGGAAATACTAAAGGCAGTTCAGAACAACTGGAGATACAAAAGGATATCCCTGAGGCAGGATTTCAAGGAAAATTCCAAAACAACATCACTGGGGTCTCGCCAGACTGCGAGTCTTCATTAGAAAGCGGAATGGAAGCCTCTGATCACGTGATGATTCTTCAGACAAGTCCAAATATAGATGAGGTGGATAGAGACCCCAAACCTCAGGAAGTTCCCGTCAGGCTCCGCACACGGAAGGTAAGATACGCTGATTTGCTTACTGAATTTGTGTTCTTTAGCCAAGGATAATGAGCCTATCATTCAGACAGTCATACAAACCTTGGTTAGATGGATCAGATATGATGGTGAGATCCTCAGGAGCAGGACTGCATCTTCCTGCTGCCTCCTGCTTCCTTCATTAACCTATAGTCTCTGTGATGCAAGTCAAAGATCAAGAGGAGATCAATGTAATAATTACTACTCTGCTTTAAATAAGTAAAGGGATACTTACCACACCTACACATGCTAATCCATTGTACCTTCCTGTACAAAGCTTCCGGCCATGAAAAAGCTCAATATTCTTCATTCCACAAGCACCACATGCATAAATATGATTGTATGGAAAATGAGATGGTAAGTTTTGCCTCGGGTGAAATGTTCCACTTTTACGGTATCCTATTAATTTTAGTGCATCTCCATAAAAATCCAATTTCAGTCACTATTTTTTTTCTTTGAGCCTGATTCATCTCTGTGTGGTGAGGAAGTTAAAGAGCATCAGAAAGTATGACAAGTCCCTATCACACATAAGAATATGCTTCTCAATTCCCATTGCAGAATTTTTGCAAAAGTCACAAGAATTATCTGTTCCTGAGAATGATGTAAGTTGTTCTCCAGGCTCCACAAACACACATTAGTGTGACATTTATGAAGCCATTGTATGTAAATCATCATTTACAGCTAGCCAGTAGGAAAACATTGACATCATTGCATGTGCTTGCATCAGTGGCCTGGGGATCGGTAAAAGTTTCTAACCGCGACAGGACCAGCATTGCGAGATAAAAGATTGAGCTAAAGATGTGTGTGTGGCTGTATATGTGTGTTCTTTTTGTAGGAAATAAAAGCATCAAAGCATTTAAAACCAGCTCATGCTGCAGTCTAAGTCCAGTACGTTTGTGTGTCTGCCAGAGTTGGTCTGCTCCGTCTGTTTATCCTGACATATTCCTCCCACTCTGGGGACCTACTCCAAAACACAGCCATTATTTAGAAAGCAAAGCCCGTTAGCGTTTAGTGAGGAACTGGCCCAAACACAACAGACTGCACTAAATAACTGCCACTTATTTTTGAGTTTTAAGCTCGAGGATAATTGGTCGAATTCTTTAACTCAATGTGTTGTGCTTCTTGCAAGTAACAAGGCCATTTAAGGAGTCCCCAGGCATCAGGACTCATGAGACAAAGGGAATTTGGACAAAGAAGCATAAAGAATAACTGTGTGTTTGAAAGAAAAATAATTTTTTGAGCATTTTAGCCATTAGATTAAAGGTTCTACGTACAACCACTGATGGACTACCTCAAGGAGTTGTTAGGAAATCTCAGAGCCTCCTCAACAATAGCTGCCAACTTTTGCAATATTTGCAAGGGAATATTATTGCCTTCCATTTCCTCAGTTGAGAGCCAAACCTGAAATCACACAAAAATAATAAAGTGACATCAATTACCTTTGATCTCATATAAAAAATGCCACAAGGAATGGGTAGAGGAGGATGCGTTTATTTTCCTGGCATCAGATTCGAAACAGATATCTCATCTGTTCAGAATCTGTGGCATTAGTCAAAAGTATTAACGTGAAACACCACTACGAAACAAAACATCGTGAAGCAACACTACAAAAACAACCAACAAACTTGTTTTTAGTTATAGCTATAAATTAATGACTAATGTTTAAAAATACAAGGTAACTGTTGACACTATTCAGTCACTATTATTTACTTATCTGTAAGCAAATGTTATGTAGCTGAACCTATAAAAATTTTGGTTGAATTACGCAGGATTAGCTGTTAGCAGTGATTTCAGATCCTCAGTGCAAATCTGATATTTTCAAATGTCACTGTATTTTTCTATATTCATATATGTGAAGCCACGAGGCAGATGTGAAAGCGAGAATGAGAACTAATACATCAGTCTAATCTATCTGCTGCTACGTACACTTTGTATTTATCATAGAAGTTTGTATTATGGGAGCTAACTATTAGCATTCAGCTGGTTTGTATCATCACTGTTTGAGAGATTAGGGATAAAGCTGTTGTTAGTTAGCTTTAGCTAATGCTTAGTGTTTGCTTATGTTTTTTGGTGAAAGTCACATTAATTTAGCCTCCATGTGGGATTTAGAGTTGTACTTTTACTTTCATACTTTAAGTAAACTTAAGGATTTTCATTTTTTACTTTAGCTTGTGTGAAGAATTTGAAATATTCAAATAATTTTTCATAAATATTCAATCCTTTCAGAACTAAGTGAAACAGTTTGTATTGAGGATTATACATCTCTGCTGGAGGTGTGTGTGTGTGTGTGTGTGTGTTTAACTAAGCAGAAATGACTCTTAATATTGAGTGTGTATGGATTCCATTTGTGTTTGCATTCCCTCAGCCTCCGCACGCGAGAGAGAGGCAATGAATCTAACGAAGCTGGAGTGATAATGATGACAGTAATAGCAATAATTGTACGTTCCATAATGAGCTCTCTGGGGGTTTTTTTCCCGTCCATTTGGCGCTTTTAGTTTCAGCTGGTGGAATTTGCTGAAGCAGATTTGTTTCAATTTTCCGATAATGATGTCGCTGGGGAACATGTTTGCGGTTACCTGTTGCTCAATTTGTTTAATTTTTTCTTAGTGTGAATTTTCATAATGCGAAGATGCATTCCTGGGCATCAACAAGGCGGAGCTTAAGTTAAATTTGAACACAACTGGATCAAATCAGCACTAGAAGTTCATTTTAATTCTTTGACTCAGCTTTCATGTGATTATCCACTAAAATCTTCTCAATAGTTTTAGCTTGAACTTATAGATATATAATGTATAACATCCAGGAAGCCAGACAGCCTAGATACAAGGCCATCGATCCCCACATCCAGGATGTTATGTTTAGTCACAGTCAGTTTTTTAACTGACTGAATAAATGTAACCTAAGCCCTGCCCCTTTTGACTAAAATTAGGTTCATAGTTCTTAGCTGCACAGGTGTTCAAGTCCAAACACTAGCGCAACTTCTGACAAACACTTCCAGGCCACGTCCTCATTTCACAGTATAAAAACTAGTCAAATATTGCGAAGTCTTGCCAATATTCTCATTGTATAAATTTTGGGCCTTGACACCAAGATCTTCCTCAGGTGTCACCTTGTATGAAAAGTTATTATTCATACATAGTAGTAACATAATTGTAAATCTGTTTTAAAAAATTGTATGTAAAGGTTAGCTTTACAGGAATTTTGTCAGACATTAGCCTTGAGGTCACGTTTTTTTCAGAACAAGATAATATTCTGCGTATCAATTACTTATACCTTGGGTTGGATTGTATGTGCACAGGTATGCTGAGGACAATAAATTCAGAGGCGCCAACATTTATGGTTTACGCTTCTTGAATTATTGCTACAGTTATACAAGAGACTATGCTTTTCATAGCAAAAATTCATCTGGTAGAATAGGAAATTCACTGAAGGGGAAAAAGGACGCGGGACGTGAAAGATGTGCATTAGTTTTCGGTAGTGGCTACTTTCATGTCGCTGACTTTATCTGGGCAAACTTTGATAAATGTCAGTCTTGTGAGCCGGTAGAAAACAACAGGGTGGTGCTGTGGTCGCTGGTCTGTAAAAATTTGGAGGAGAGCCACAGTGGACCTTTGCCTTGCTGTTTTATTACTTTCTTGGTACACGTTTGGAAAAAAAATTAAATTAGCTGTCTCGTCCACTAACAGGGTGGCTAGGGTATAATTCTGTTTTCTCTCTCTCTTTCTTTCTGCTTGATAAGATTTTCTTGTTAGCAACATTGGCACGTCTGTAAACGTCAGATCGAGTCATTTAAGTTACGCTTACTTAATCTGCACCTCCCAAGTTACTTAATGCTATTTTTTATTGCTAGTTTGTTAAGGGAATGAAAGACTTATGTTTTGCGTTCAACTTCTTGGGCTTAGAGACCAAATATGCACAATATTCATCATATTTTCCTTCAGAGTGCAAGACTATGAAACAACCATTTAATTTTGGCGTGAAGAGCTCAGCGGGGAACGACACAGAATTCCCAAAATCCTCACACACACAGTTTCCATCCCACTGAGAGGCAGATGGTCGTGGGATTTAAAACACACAAAGAAAATTTAAGAAAGCATAAAAACTCACTGTTAACACAAAGTTAAAAATTGTGAGTTAACCTTATTAACCTGCAATTAAAATCCTAATCATGTGCCAACGCCGTAGAGACGCAGTACACTACACGATAGCATGCCTCATGCGTGCGCATATACAACGACATCTGTTTATTTTTTTGTCTTCTTTCTGTTTCTCTTAGTAAATTATATTTATTTCTCAGAAACAAAACCAAATAGGGACAGAATAATTTCCATAGACATGGTTAGAGATGAGAAACACCTCATTATTATAATAACACTGAGAGCACATGCACGCTAGGCCCCGAAGCGACAATTTCCTGCATTATTGGAGCTGTCCGGGAGCATGAGGTGACAATCACCGGACACAAACAGAGTCCAAAAGAGTCTGCAGATTGTAGGCGACAGAATAATGTGAATTATTTTTACTTCATAGATGGATGTCTGGGAATTATAGAGTCAGAAAGTGACTGCTAATGCCAGCCAGCTAGCTTGCTAGAGCTTGAGCTATCCTGACAGGAATTTCAGGTTGGATGTTTAACATCATATTCATAAATTAGCCAGCTAGTTCAAGTGAGTTAGGCTGACAGGATTGTAAATAAATTTTGTCCTTTTTTTGGAACATACACATGCTAGCTGAAACACATGCTAACCTGACAAAACTGAGCTAACCTGAGCTAATCTTAACCACTAATGCTAACCAGCTAGCTAACATAATCTAAAGTCTTATTTGGAAAGGTTCAGAATTTGTTAGCGTGAGCCAGCTAGCTCAATTGGGCTAATCTTAAAGGATTTCTGAGAGGATTTTTAAATCATGCTAGCTAATATGAGCTGACAGGAGAAATTTGAGAGAAATGTTCAGAATTCTCTTCAGTGGAAGCCAGTTAGCTAAACTGTGCTAATCAGAAAGGATTTCTTAATGAATTCTTAAGTCATATCTGAACGGTCTGAATTCACTGTAGTGTGCGTCAGCTAGCTAACATGATCTAACCTGATTTTTTTTAGTCGTCTTTGTAAATGATCGCAATCTTAACTGCTAAAGCTAACCAGCCAGTTAGCATAACCTGACAGCAATCTGAGAACTCACTATACTGTAAGCCAGCTCGCTAATGTGAGCTAATTTCTCACAGAGATTTCTGAGAGGGATTTGAAATTCATACAAACTGGTAATAGGTAACTAGCTAGTTTAAATAACCTGAGCATTTTTAAAATCTTATTCAGAAATATTCCGAATTCATTGTTTGCTAGCTAAAGTGAGGTAAACTGAAAGGTGTCTAAGAGGATTATCTTTTAATCATATAATCTTAACTGCTAATGCTAAGTAGCAAGCTAACATATAACCTGACAGGATTTCTGAGAGGTTTTTTTAATATAATAACTATTAACTGAATTTAATTGCTAATGCTAACCAGATAGCTAACATGAACGAATCTGAAGATAATGATGGAAACTCCACCCTTTACGCTAAACGTAACCATTAAGCATTTCCCTTTAATCAGCTTTCAGGCGTGATGTTTCTCCCAAATGTACGCCCACAGACTCCGACTAGCAAAGATTTCCCTGGGAAACAGGAAGAGAGCGGCATCATGGGATATGCATCACCGTGAGAACTCTCTGGACTCTAAGTGACTCTTGGAATGTTACCATGACAAACTGAAGACAAATAAATAAACAAATGCAGAAATGCTGGAAACGCAAGAATTGTCTTTTTGGAAGTGTCAAATGTGCGCTAGTCAGCATTGCTGTTATTGTTGCTTGCTAACGTGTTGTCTGTTTATTGGCAGTGCACAGAGCTAGAATTTATTTTAGACTTGGAGTGTGTGTGGGTGTGTGTGTGTGTGTCTGTGTGTGTGTGTGTGTGTGTGTGGTAAATCGGTTGCACACCGCAAGACTGGCTGGCATCAGCAAATCCAATAGCTTTGACAGGCTAATTCAACGCTAAATGGGAAATAAATGTACAAGCCGTCACAAGATATTACGGAGGATCGGTGAGAGGCTGGAGCGCCAAACACACACACACACACACACACACACATATACACACACTGACACACACACACACACACACACACACACACTGACACACACACCCACACACACTGACACACACACACACCCACACACATACACTCTCTCTCTCTCTCTGAATTCTCTTCACTCTTTCCGATCAATATCTGAAGTCTTTTTAAGTAGGAATACCAAGTACAAGCGCACATATGCACACACACACACACACCACACCACACACACACACACACACACCACACCACATGCACACACCACATACCGCACACACACATCTCAGTACAGAGCTAGCAATCAGCAGTACCATCGACTCGGTGTGTATTCATTTAAACCAGAAACCATCTAAACAACCCGAGTCTAAAAGCAGCACTGCTTCCTCATGGGTTCTTTTAAAAGTTAAAAGTTCTAGGTTTCTTCAGTGAATGTTGCGGTTCTTGAAGAGGGTGCTAGAACATTTGTATCTGTACGATATCCATTATAGACATTTACGCAAGGAAGCAACAGTTCGTAACAAGGCGTAAGACGTAACAGACGTAACGTTACAGGAAGTCCTGCCCCTCAATACAAAGTGCCAGTGACTGTGTAAGTAAAAAGGGGCGTGGCTGTCGTGTTCTTAAACAGCAGCTCTTACCTGATTTGCTGTTTTTCCTCTGGAGGGGCGGAGCATCTTGATAAACTGCCATACAGAGATATTATGATCCTGAGACCTGGAAAAAAAAAACGAACCCCGAGAAGTTTCTCTGTGACGAACTCCGGCCTCAATCACATCCAGATCAGCTTTCTGCCTGAATCAGTAGCTCCGTGGCCGAGTTAATCAGCTCTCAGAGCCCTGACCAGCCGCCTGGCGTCTCCTCGCTGCGCTGACACGGCCCTGATAACGCCTTCCTTTCTCTCTCTTCATTTTCACCAATTCTTTCTTTCTTTTCTAGTCTCTTTCTCACTTTCATTCAATCTATCTTTCACTTTTACTTTTCTTTCTTTCTTTCTTTCTTTCTAGAGACTAATGCTCTAGTCTCCTTCACTTTCACACTTTTTACTTTCTTTCTTTCTTTCTTTTTCTTTTTTTCACTTTTGTCTCTTTCTTAATGCTCTAGTCTCCTTCACTTTCACTCTTTCTTTCTTTCTTTCTAGAGACTAATGCTCTAGTCTCCTTCACTTTCACACTTTTTACTTTCTTTCTTTCTTTCTTTTTTTCACTTTTTCTCTTTCTTAATGCTCTAGTCTCCTTCACTTTCACTCTTTCTTTCTTTCTTTCTAGAGACTAATGCTCTAGTCTCCTTCACTTTCACACTTTTTACTTTCTTTCTTTCTTTCTTTTTTTCACTTTTGTCTCTTTCTTAATGCTCTAGTCTCCTTTCTTTCTTTCTTTCTTTCTTTCACTTTTTCTCTTTCTTAATGCTCTAGTCTCCTTCACTTTCACTCTTTCTTTCTTTCACTTTTTTCTTTCTTTTTTCCCTTTCTTTCACTTTTACTTTTCTTTCTTTCTTTCTTTCTTTCTTTCTTTCTTTCTTAATACTCTAGTCTCCTTCACTTTCACCCTTTTTCTTTCTTTCTTTCTTTCTTTCTTTCTTTCTTTCTTTCCTTCCTTCCTTCCTGTAAGATTATTTTCATTGCCAGTAAACCAGTTGTGGATTTTTTGTCTATGTTTTATATTTATCTACAGTTTAACATTCTGAGATTCTTCTAAAGCCTCAGACGATGATTTTGTCTCTTTCTTGACATTTCTGCTAACACGCAGATTGCGAGTCTTTTATTTCCTTCTTCTTTTACGCATTTCTTTCTTGCGTAGAGATGTTCTTTCTGATGCGAGTGTAATTTGCTCAGTCGGACTACACTGGAAATATTTTCACTTAAACATTCACTTGGCTTTTCTGAGACTGTGGTGTTTTCTTAATGTCCGTGGGTCAAAATTTCACAATCCTCGCTGCCCATGTGCTTGTTCACTCGCTCACTCGCTCTCTCTCTCTCTCTCACAAATCGAGTTTTTTCTTTTGGTATAAAAAAATACATTTTTTTCTTTGGTATAAAAGCTCCAGAGAGTCCTGAGAGATTCGGTAAATTTTATTACAGAGCCATTTCCTAATGGAATCATATTTGGAGCGCTCTGGTAGGAAGTGTGTCCATTATTCCCAGGATGCCGTGCAAGTACAGTATGTCCTCTATCTACAGCCTGACACACACACACACACGCGCACACACACACACACACACACACACACGCAAGTGTTTTCTTCCCCCTTTTCCCATTAGGACCTTCCATTGCCATTCCATTGACACTTAACTCCACCCTGTTGCTGCGGGGACGCTTAACTCCACCCTGTTGTTGCGGGGACGCTTAACTCCACCCTGTTGTTGCGGAGACGCTTAACTCCACCCTGTTGTTGCGGGGACGCTTAACTCCACACTGTTGTTGCGGGGACGCTTAACTCCACCCTGTTGTTGCGGAGACGCTTAACTCCACACTGTTGTTGCGGAGACGCTTAACTCCACCCTGTTGTTGCGGAGACACTTAACTCCACCCTGTTGTTGCGGGGACGCTTAACTCCACACTGTTGTTGCGGAGACGCTTAACTCCACCCTGTTGCTGCGGTGACGCTTAACTCCACCCTGTTGTTGCGGGGACGCTTAACTCCACCCTGTTGCTGCGGTGACGCTTAACTCCACCCTGTTGCTGCGGGGACGCTTAACTCCACACTGTTGTTGCGGGGACGCTTAACTCCACCCTGTTGCTGCGGAGACGCTTAACTCCACCCTGTTGTTGCGGAGACGCTTAACTCCACACTGTTGTTGCGGGGACGCTTAACTCCACACTGTTGTTGCGGGGACGCTTAACTCCACACTGTTGTTGCGGGGACGCTTAACTCCACCCTGTTGTTGCGGGGACGCTTAACTCCACACTGTTGTTGCGGGGACGCTTAACTCCACACTGTTGTTGCGGGGACGCTTAACTCCACCCTGTTGTTGCGGGGACGCTTAACTCCACACTGTTGTTGCGGGGACGCTTAACTCCACCCTGTTGTTGCGGGGACGCTTAACTCCACATTGTTGCTGCGGGGACGCTTAACTCCACACTGTTGTTGTGGGGACGCTTAACTCCACACTGTTGTTGCGGGGACGCTTAACTCCACCCTGTTGTTGCGGGGACGCTTAACTCCACACTGTTGTTGTGGGGACGCTTAACTCCACACTGTTGTTGTGGGGACGCTTAACTCCACCCTGTTGTTGCGGGGACGCTTAACTCCACGCTGTTGTTGCGGGGACGCTTAACTCCACGCTGTTGTTGCGGGGACGCTTAACTCCACATTGTTGCTGCGGGGACGCTTAACTCCACACTGTTGTTGTGGGGACGCTTAACTCCACACTGTTGTTGCGGGGACGCTTAACTCCACCCTGTTGTTGCGGGGACGCTTAACTCCACACTGTTGCTGCGGGGACGCTTAACTCCACACTGTTGTTGCGGGGACGCTTAACTCCACGCTGTTGTTGCGGGGACGCTTAACTCCACCCTGTTGTTGCGGGGACGCTTAACTCCACACTGTTGTTGCGGAGACGCTTAACTCCACACTGTTGTTGTGGGGACGCTTAACTCCACCCTGTTGTTGTGGGGACGCTTAACTCCACCCTGTTGTTGCGGGGACGCTTAACTCCACCCTGTTGTTGCGGGGACGCTTAACTCCACATTGTTGTTGTGGGGACGCTTAACTCCACCCTGTTGTTGCGGGGACGCTTAACTCCACACTGTTGTTGTGGGGACGCTTAACTCCACACTGTTGTTGTGGGGACGCTTAACTCCACATTGT
>NC_069737.1:15509849-15544849 GCF_027358585.1 Pangasianodon hypophthalmus | reverse complement strand
ATGTACACCCCATATGTTTCTCCATGACCCTTTAGTGCGTGACTACATGTAAGCATATCTACCCCTATGTATGTGTGTGTGTGTCTGTGTGTGTGTGTGTGTGTGTGTGTGTGTGTTACTGTGTGAGATCATATCAGACTCTCTCCACGGGCCATTTAGTTTCTATGCAGTCCAATTCCGTGGCAATGATTTGCGCATTCCGTTCCCCCCATTTACCCTGTGATGGTTTTGATGGGTTCCATGTGTCGGGACAGGAAGTGATGTCGTCATTTCCTCAGCCAAGTGTTACATTTTTAAATTCCTCCTGAATCAGGAAAGGCGTGACTGCCGGGGTTCTTAGAAGCTGGGGGTGTTATAAAAAAATTTAAAAAAAGATAGAGGTCCATGTCATTTTGTCTTTTTTTTTAAGTTTGTTTGTTTCGTCTGGGTCAAATCAGCTGTCTGTAATTTGTTTTTCTGAATCTCTCTTTAGACTCTCTCACACACACACACACATACATACACACACACACACACACACACACACACACACACACACCCTTCCCTACGCTGCCTCTATTTTTGAAGGGGTGTGTACGTCTGCACTGTTTCTATCACAGCCACCTACGAAGTCCTCACTCTCTAAAGTGCCAGCAATTAACTTTATTTAACGTATCAAAACGTAGCAGCGACATTTCAGGTAGCTATAGCGACTGTGTTTCTACCACAAATATAACCGACGTTCGTGTCATGGTCATGTAGCCCACTGATATTCAAGAACCTGCGCAGATACACACCTACAGCTAGCGGTTACAAAAATAGCTATCGGTTTTAACAGACGTACTGTATGAGGGGTGGATAAATCAGTAGCCCAGGCCTGGGACAACTTCACTTCCAGGCTATTCATTTTTGTAGCTACAAGTAGGACAAGTCAGTTCAACAATGTTATTCTCAAATACTTTCAAACAAAACAAATATTTTCAATTGTTGTGTTTAAACAACAACAATTGATTTGTTGAATCAGCTGAATCAGCTTGCGATTTAACGTGTTGAAAGAAAATACGGAAGCTAGCCAGACTCCATAGTTCAAACTTTGGCCAACGACTTGCTGCCCTTTTTTTTCGAGTGCACAAACACAATGATTATAAATATGCACTCATGTAGCTAACTAGCTCGCCGTACGTTATTACATTACCTCTGCTCAAATGCTGTACATGCTCGGCTTCGTACTAGCGTCGCTGATAGATTAGGAAACCGAGCTATGCGTAGCTAGCTAGCAATCTTTGCAACTTCCTTCCAAGCTTTATTTTTCTTCGTAACATTTCTATACACATTGTGGTGTATGACAGGAGAAATATAATTATAAGTTTTTCTTCCATTTTTGTGCAACAGTAAGTTGCGTGTAGGGAACTGAAGAAACGTCGGACCACGCGCGCCAGGAATCATTGTGACAATCGTTTGAATTTGTTGCTTTTCAGCGTCGTATCTCATTTACATACAGTTGATAAACTCTCAATACAAATGTCGTTTTTCGGTGAAATCGCGGCTCTGTTTCACGCACGTACGTAGAAACTGAACAGTCACGTGTTGGCTTGATGCTAGCTAGTGTGAATGAAGAAAGCCATAACACATCCAGGGACATAACCTCTGACCTTAATATCGAGACACACGCTCTATAAATAAAACATTGCTATTTGACACAAATTGTGTTGTTCTGTCGATAATCAGTGAAACCGTCTCAGACTTTTGGACTCTACTGGGATCCCGTGTTCTCCTCCCAGCTCTCGGGGATCGGTCCTAATTGGCCATGTGGATCAGAAGGAGCGAGAGTCTGTGACTATCCGTAATCCCGGATAATCTCGGCGAGCTGTAACAATGCGGCAGAGCGGGTCTTTTTAGGAAAACAAGAGACAAGAGACGGATTAAGACGAGGAGCTAATTACCTGCTGGAATGAGAAAAAGAGGTTGTGTGGATTAAAAAGTCTAAAACTGCATTACCTTTACAAGCAAACTCATATTATACACATGTACACACACACACACACACACACACACATGCTATCACTCACCAACTGTAGTCAGTCAGGCAGACATTAGTATGTCCCTCACCACACACACACACACACACACACACGCACACACATTGAGTGTAATATAATACAAAATGGCGGATGACGGAGCAATGCAAATAACTTTGCAATGACAAACACACACCTGGTCATATTTAGGGATCAGTGGCATGTGGAAAACACCTGGGTTCTGTCGCCACTGTCTGTTTTCACAGTTATTGATGGTGTCTCACGCACACACACACACACACACTCACACACTCACACATTTGCATGTCTGACTTAACTGGTCATATACATTAAACACAAATACTGACATGCAATTTTACACACACACGCCTATAAACCCAAACTTGTCTGGCGTACAAGTCCCAGTGAATGAGCTGTTACTATAGAAACGATAACGCCTTACTATAGAAACGAGCGCATTAATATAAACCTGTGATATGCAGCTGCGCTACTGTCAGAGCCGCCAATTTAGAAAATGAATGAACACGTCCTGACCAATCACAATCCAGAATTCAACAGCGCTGTTGTATTAACTGTATCATTGTATTTGTTCCCTGAGCTACAGATTAGAGTTAATACTAAACTATATAACTGTTCGATTTTTTAGGACATTTCTGTCTTTGCTAAGTAAAAGAACATTCCAGATGGGAGATATATCGGCTCCTCCTTTTCTCACTGATCCTGTCTCTGATGTCCGGATAAAACAACTTGTCTTGGACCCAATCTGTCTGGCGCTGTGCTAGCAGGCATACACGCAATAACAGGGAAGAAGATGTACACAAACTCCACAGCATGTACACACAGGGTGCACATAAATGCTAGATCTGATCTGTGAGTGAGCAACACGCTCTCATACACACACACACACACACACACACAGAAAGAGAGAGATCTACACCCTCCACACAAACACCAATGCTGGATTTATTACTGAATAATGACTCGAGCAATATAAGCTAACTGCCGAAGAAGTAGCAAGTATGGCACCCTGCTGCTCTACAAAAATAAATCAAAGTAACACACCAAAAAATGAACAGAGTATGAAGGATTAAAAACATACTCATAGTTTCATGGAATAAAACATGCAATAAACTAGATTAGCGGTCGATTCCCACTTGTTGAGGTGGAAGTGTATTGTATTATTTATTGCATCATAATCCAGGAAGCTCAATTTGTTTCAAAAGAGAGAAACACTGTTAGCTTAGCTTAGCAAAATCGTCCCCCACCTTGTCCCAGATCTCTGCATTCCTCTGAGTGAGAGCCGTGTGGATGCCAGCTGTTTTATTTTTTGGACTGCTGAGATAAACATGCTTCACAGCCACAGATAACAACATCAGATTATTCAGCCTTCATGAGGTCTATACACTCCTATTGCAACTTTCCTAATGCCAGCAAACTCCTGCTCCCCAGCCAGAGGTCTACAAGCTCCTACTCTAACCTGGTTAAGATCTACAGGCTGTTACTCCAAACTTCATGAGGACTACATACTCCTAAAGCAACCATCATGAGCTCTTATTCTAGCCATTCCTGAAGTCTACAAGTCCTAATGCAGATTGAGATTTACAAGATTTTGTGCCCATTTTGTGTTCTATTAGTTCCTATCTCAACCTTGCTGTGGTCTAGAAGCTCTTACGCCATCCCTCCTAATGTCTAGAATCTCCTAGACCAGTTGTCCAGATGTCTACAAGCTCCCGTACCTGTCCTGCAGTTTAAAACTCCATAAAGTCCATATCCCACTCCTCCTACTCTATCCTTCCTGAGATCTATAAGCTCCTATGCCAGCCTTTTTATGCCTACAAGCTCCTTTTCCAGCCATCATGGTGACTACAAGCTTCTACAGTCATCCTGTGGTCCATTCCATCCTTCTTGGGATCTAGACTCTCACTTCAGCCATTTCTGAGGTATAGAATTCCTCTATAACCTTTATGAAGTCTCCAAGCTCCTTCTCGAGTTTTCTTGAGGCCTACAAGCTCCTTACCCCAGACATCATGATGTTTACAGATCGACTCCAGCCTTTCTGATGTCTACAAGCTTCTATTCCAGCTATTCCAGCATCTACCAGCTTCTGGAACTGTCCTGTGGTCTATTCCCATCTTTTCTGAGGTCTATAAACTCTTATTCCAGTCTTCTTGATGCTATTTCAGTCTTCCTGAGAACTATGTGGTTCTACATTTCGGCATTGTTCCTAAGGTCCACAAGCTCTTACTCCAGCCATCATGAAGTCTACAAGCTTTTGTTCCCATCTAGTCATTTGTCACAACTCTCCTAAGGTCTACAAACACAGACAAGCAATTCCTGAGGTCTAGAATGTCCTACTTCAGCCTTATAGAGTGCTACAAGCTGCTATTCCAGACTTTATGAGGTCTACAAGCTATTATACACATCTTGTGGTTTAATAAGTCCTTTCCCAACCTTCCTAAGGTCTGCAAGCTTCTACTTCAGCTTTCACAGGATCTACAGTCTCCTATTTCCTTTTAGCAGTTCCAATCTCAACCCTCCCGAGGTCTAGAAGCTTCTTCCCCAGCTTTCCTAAAAAAAAATCCGCTCTATTGATACAATAAAAAGTTGGTGTTCTACTTTCAAACACACAAACAAATATCTTTCCAAATACATCACCATTAGTCATAAAGAAAATGGATGGGATACTCAAAAATGAATCAGACTCAAACCCATGACCCGTGTACATATCAAGAGGTTGGTTACACTTGTCATGGACTGGACCACCCAGAGACAAGATGCAAATATCCACTACTGCCATAAAACCAGTTTGTTGTGACTGGAATCTGGTCACTTCATACTAGGAATTATGGGAGCCACATATTTCAGGTGTTAAAGTCGCCAAATGCGGGTTGTCACGGCATTAGGGGTCACAGGGTCAAGCCACGGAGACAGCAAGCTCTTGCTCTGAGTTACTCATTTAGCTGTTGTGTGTGTGTGTGTGTGTGTGTGTGTCTGAGTAGAATAATGACAATGTGTAGAGTTTCCTATACAAACGAGCTTAAGTGACTGACACTTGTTTGTTCAGTTAACACAATAATTAAACAAAGCAACTCAGAATAAACAAACCAAACTTAGAGAGGCATGGACTTCAAATCCAAACCATCTCCTGTCCCAATCTGTCTGATAATCTGCCTGAAGTAAATCACTGATATTAGCACAGCGATGAGGCGAGTAGTGTTGGTGCCTCATGGCTCCAGAGTGCAGGGTTCCATCCTGAGCTGCGGTTGTTCCACTTGGTTTCCTCCAGGTACTCCGTGTTCCACCTTCTTCCCAACAAATCACACCTCCAACCAAACATCTCCAGCTGAGAATGGTGCTAGATTTATTGCTGAACGATGAACTTGTTTAGCAGAAATTCCACTACATTAAACAGTAACTATAAACGGTTAAAATGTACAATATGCTGTTCTTTAATAATTAAAAAAATGGAAGCATTGTCAAATTGCTGTAGTATAAAAGAAATAAAACACTTCAGGATGTGTTATGATAGGACAATAATTTGAAATTTCCTTCTTTATTTTTGCAGTGGAGCTACAAGATTAGTGTAGCTAACAAGTAATGGATGCTTATAGCTACCAGTTTAGCATTGTGTAAACTACGTAGCTACATCATTGCACACCTATATCAATAAACACTTTCATAACTGCGGACAAAAAAATGAAAAGTTACAGATAGGAGGTGTGGCCTAAAGTTGAAAGTGGATCTGTATATTTATTATAATGGTCTTATTTTGTATAACTGTAGCAGCTTAGATGATGCGAAACTGGCAGCTTTAAGCTTCCATGACTTGTTAGCTACATTAGCCTTGTAGCTCCAGTTACAAATGGACTTCAGTGAGAGGCTCTGAAATCCAGAATGGAATTTAAGTGCTCTCACTTAGATTGACCTTTGACCTCAGAGCCCCTGCTATGCCTGGTGACCTTTCACCTTTATAAACCTGCAGGTCAGCTCCAGACGCTCATGCTGCACTGAGGCGTCTCGGCCTGTGCTGGTGTGTGCTGCTTTTAAACTCGGCATAAACTCAAACGAATCTCTGCGTGATGGAAAGACGCTACACTGTCAGGCAAAAGTCTCGCAATAAAAGTTGCTGAGTTGCATTTATTATTATTACTATTATTTTTACTAATATTATTATTCAATTTTTACATTTGTTTTTCAGACATCTGCTGCATTATCGGAAAAAGACCGAGCAGGTAGGTCTTAACGATTTTTCTGTGTGTTTATGGCTACCTGTAGTTCACTTCCCTGCTTCTTCTGCTTGTGGATATACAGCCTGTGAAAGTGATGTCATGCTGCTGGGACTTGTGGAAAATCCATCTTCTTTGAATATGAGCAGTTACAAAGCATTAAAATTAGCTAGGTAGTTAGCAAACGTTACCTAGTGCTCTCTATTTGAGTATTTTAGTTAAATGTTATTAAAGTTGGGGGGAAAAGCAGTTCTTGTTCATTCTGTATTCTGGATTTTGAGTTGTAGAACATCAACGTCTGGTCTGCCTACTAAAGCAAGCTAGTCAAGTTGAGGTTGTGCCTCAGTGTGCTTTCAGTGTATTTGAACGGGAGCCCTGGTGTGTTCTCCCCGTCTGGGGAGTTCTTTAGGAAGGTGAGAACATAGTAATCACACTCAGGTTCCAGAGAGTCTGAGCGAGGTTTTATTCAGCACTGACACCGTGTTATTCATGTTCAGGTGTTTTTTAGTGATTTCTGCTGACACTTAGTAAAGGTTTGTTTAACGCAATGAACAAAAAAAGGAGAATATCTTCAGTAAGCAGAAAGTAAAAATAAAACGGTTGAATTTTTTTTAAAACATCAATAACTACATGATGCAATAAAAGGCCAGAAACTCGTAAATGTATGTACGACTACAGAAGAATTCACCAAAGTGACACAACACAACAAAAGTAAAGCATGCGCATAAAACAACAAAGCACTATAATGTACTATATGTCAATGTTTGTGATGTAGTTTTAAATATTAAGATCCAAAAATAAGAAATAAAATACCAAGCAGTGTTATCATTCTAACAATATTTAGTTTTGCTTTAGCTTTGCATCAACGCTACGAGTAACAAGTAGGGACATGTTATAGCTACCAGTTTAGCTACAATGTCTACAAACTACATGTCTAAATATTCCCACAATCATCTCAATCAGCTTTGTGGAGATGTTCAGTGTCTCAAACAGACTTGTGATGTGGTTTCTGACACAATGTTATCTATAAACTCAGACATCACAGAGCTAAAAACAGTTGTAAAGAGAGTTACAAGGATGGGGTTTATGTCAAATGTAAAAGTATGTTTATGATTGTTGTGTTTAATTACCACCAATTGAATTCCACTTCAACCAAATTTAAACAATGTTTGTCAAAATGTTTGAATCGGTGGCCCACTGGAGTGACATCAGTCCGAGGTCGAGTTATGCAGTGTGATGACCCCCGTGGTTCTGCGGCTCTTTGTGTGTGTACATGATGCAATCCAGAGCCGACGACAGCACAATGTCCCCCCTGTTCACGGCCCACCAAAGCGTCTCTTTATCGCTTTGAGATACATGGGCTTCTTTTTTGTGCTATTCCATCATGCAAAAATGGGAGCACATTCATGCTACATTTTTTGCATTGTTATTTGATCATGTATTAAAGATGAATGTGTTGGAACGGATGGAAATGTCAAGCGTGATAAATCACAGGAAAGTTCCTGTGTCTTAACACCTAGGCATGAAACTAACATGTTTGCGTACAAGGCTATTTTAAGGTATCATGGGGTACATGTAGGGAACTGCAAACAGGGCGAAAGTTCATACTGTTCCTAGTCTTGGCTCAAGGAATTTTGGCCTCGTTGAAGGCAAGAAACAAAGTTCACTTGGATTTTGCTTGGTGTGGTACTTTTGTTAAGGTTAGAGTGGACAGTCTAGTTAAAATGATAATACATAGAATTGTTCCTGGTCCAGATAATGGTCAATAAAGTACATCACATAAAACTGAGTTCCATCTGGCAATCTTAATCGTGGGTTCTCCAACTTTCTGCAGCCAGGAACCTCTTTGACTGTAAAATAAATTTCATGGCCAGACTCAGCGCAGATTTATTTTCAGTTCAATTCAATTTTATTTGTATAGCTCTTTTAACAATGGAGATTGTCACAAAGCAGCTTTACAGAAACATGTAGATTCAGCATATAAAATTTAAGTTCATAAATTTATCCCTAATGAGCGAGCCAGAAGTGATGGTGGTGAAGAAAAACTCCCTGAGACGATATGAGGAAGAAACCTTGAGAGGAACCGGGCTCAAAAGGGAACCCATCCTCATCTGGGTGACACCGGATAGTGCGATTATAAATCATTCCCTTCTCTAACTGTGTACTACATGGCCAAATAGTGCAAAACCACGAAAGTTCATTATAGTTTACACATGAAGTCTGTTCACTGATTGAGACTTGAGTACAAAACCGTTCGTGGGAATTGCAGTCCTAAAGCTATCAAAGCAATTGTAGCCCTAAGCCATCGTAGCAGAACTGTTCATATCAATTGAAGTCCAAAGCCATCTTCATGGTTTCTAAGTGGTACCATCCATAGTAATCTCATGTCACTTTAGGCGGTCCGTGTGGAGCCATCCTCAGCAGTAGCAAGTGGTTTCCAAGTGATGAGAAATCCAGCCAGAAGTATGGATCGGGGTGGATTAGGTCCGGAGAGCAGAAGGGGTCAGGATATTTTATGAATAGAACATGACTATTAAAATTTCAGACTCATTATTCAAATGTGCACAGTAACAATCTGGAACTTTATTAGAGCCATGGAGCTTTTTTATTCTTGAACTTTCCAACATTGGAAACGACTCATTTTAACTCATTTGAGTTACTGATCAGTCAAACCTTCAGCTATATGAACAGCTTCAGTGAGCACTTTATCCTGGTTAGTATGGTGGTGGATCCAGAGTTTATTCGAGGAACACTGGATGGGAAGCAGGTTTACACCCTGGATGGGGCGCCGGTACATCACAGGGCACCATGTACCCACTCATTACACACTTATTCACACCTAGGTGTAATTTAGTGTCACCAGTCTACCTACACGTTTTTGCGAGGTGGAATGAAACTGGAGAACCCAGAAGAAACCCACTTGGACAAAGGGAGAACATCCTGATAGTAACCCAAGCTCAGGATCAGATCAGAGATCCTGAAACTGTGAGGTGGCAGTGTTACTCTATGCATCACCATGTCATAAATAAAAACATATTTTTATAACAGAAGATTGTGATTTCCACTGCTGTAACCAAATAAAATCAGAGACCCACTGACTATGCTCCCCTTTTCAAGAACCACTGCAATGGTTCTTTGGTCTGTCCCTCTGCCCTAACCCTTAAGATTTGTTTGTATAACCTTTATTCTTTATAAGGCCATGGTGGTTAACCAGCTAAAGAACCCTTGAGGAACCCTTTGGTTTATCATTCCTCTGAAGGACTGTCGTGAAAATGAAAGCTTGAAAAAACCTCTAAACACTAGGTGTGTTTGATTTCCAGCTACTCTCAGTCTGCTATTATAAACTGCACCCCCACTTCCTGTTCCTCTTGGACCCACTTGTTAAGATCAGGAAATTCCACTGTGCACTCTTTGGATGGTGAGACAGGAAAGAAAAGAGAAACAGAAAAGGTAGAGTGGTGACTGCAACTGCCCACAGAATGAAGGAAAGGAAATAAAAGCCATGCTGGGAGGGTAGCAGCAGCCCTGCCTTCTTACAGATCTTCATGCTGTTTATATTTGGTCAGCCGTTAACATTCTTCTCTCATCCGAAACCAGATTCTCCTCACAATTCTAATCCTAACCCAAGCTGAATTAAGTTATAAGAAATCAAAGAATTTAGAAAAAGGTATGCAAACTGTCCTTCATTCTTAATAAAAATATTTTTAATTTATGATTGACCCCACCTTGTCCAGACTGTTCACCATGTGTTCAGCAATTATTCAATTTCCCACTGAGAGCTGGAACAGTTCCTGAACCAACACAAGTAGGTTTTCAAAATGATAAGACAAATACCAGTGCTGTTCTGACATCAGTCTGAAAGAGTGAACTTGTATGCTCACCTGCGGTACTCTTTGGTACCTGCAATAATCTCTGAATAGACCCCCCACGCTTTTCTTTCTGAATCCCAGAGCGCTTTGATGTGTCAGTTCCTTCTGAGCATTCCTACCCCCATTACCCCCACTCCTCCATCCACTGAGTGGAACCAAGGCAAGAACAAAGGGTCCATTACTAACTCCTATAGCAATGTTCTCAGATGCAGGTCCAGTGTAGAAAGGTCTGGTTGATTAGGATCGGTTGGAAGGGGTCTTGATTGGACAGAAAAGTACCAGGGCAAGGTAGGGAACTGTTTAATCAGAATCGGAATGAGAAAATGTATTATGAAAAAAAAACTTGGATACTAGATACTAGTGGGCTAAATGGGCAAGGATCTGCAAAGGTGATGCATTTCATTTTGTAGGGATCTGATGAGGATGGTTCTTTGGTGCAGGGGATCTCTAAAGCCTGATGGCGTATGAAAATACCTCTGCTGTCACAGGAATGCTTGAACGAATGTCAGCACATGACGTACCAAACATGCCGGCTGCTTTGCAGACAGAGACTTTGGGTTGATGGGAATACCAGATGCTGGGTACCCTGTGCAACACTGTAATTCATTTCCTTAATAAAAACCATGGCAATGATTTATACTCCCATGTGTACCAATGCATTGGAGTGCTATACCATGCAATATTTGACATTTCAGGCCTAGTAGCAACCATATGAGGCATCTGTAACATGACTATTTCTGATCCTTAATAGCCTCTGCATAAGGCACCAGGAATAACAATATATACTAAGCATACCGGGATTGGGTGGAGACTGCCCAACAATGGCCTTGGCCTGCTCTTTAAATAGCCTAAAGTGCAACTGCTTAAAAAAAATACACAATAATCACCATCCATCTCTTGATAGCAGTGCCTCGACTGAACTTTCACCTGGAGAGCTCATTATGTAAGAAGTGGACACTTGAATATAACACATGTTTACATGACACGCTATCTATGGACGGAAAGGTGGAGAAGGTAGAGGAGAAGTATTTTATCACTCTGAAGAGCACTTAGGAATATCTTGAGATAGCCTCAGTTTCCAGGAACAAATCCATGTGTTGTGGAGAAATGGAAAGGAAATCAATCTTTAACTCTTTCTAGTATCATAATTTTTTTTTTTACAGTTATGTTTTTCACACATCTAAACATTCTCCTACCATCAGTGGTGTTTCTGACCATTTTAACATCAGAGTACAAGTTAAATAAAAATGGCACATGAGCCAGTTGATATATGATGTGGAATGATTGACAATTGTGTAAATGTTTTGAACTTTTCTGATATGTCCCACTTGAGAGAAGCGGAAAGCTTTCTGTCAAGTGAAATGGAGAATATGTTGTGTTCATTAAAGTAACATAAAATCTATTAGAGTGTGTTCAGCTATTCAGCCATAGACAAGAATATAGTTAAATTCAGTTAACGATATTTATTAGGGATGCCATCAGAAATTTTTGTCTGAAAATTTTTGTCCAAAATCGGTTTTCCACTGAAAGAGAAAAAGGGCTGAACATTTTCACAAAAAATTAGGCATAGAAAATTAGAATGGTCAAATTTAACTCTTTACAACATGTTTTAATGGTAATTATAATTATACAGTGATTTAAAAATGCTGTTTGCTCTCCTGACTGAAAATGTCAGCCATGTATCAGCCATGTATGTTTTTTTTTTATTGCACAGAATTGGGGACTACACAATTTTTCTCTTTGGGTTTAGCAGGTAGAATGGGGAATATGATCTTTTTAACTTCCTGGTACATTCAGGAAGCTTTATAAGGCCACGCAACACATTTAAAATTCTACGTAATGCTTCTTCGCAGTGTTTCCTTTAAGCCATGATGTGTAGTCCAAGCTGGAGGCGTGTTCTACTGTGGAAAACAAGTTTAAATTTGGTCAGCATTTCTGGAAAAGATGTGTTTCCTGGAGCTGCAGTGTTGGCTTTTCTCCCTGTTTCAGGGAAGCTTGTTCAGTCCCAAGATCGACACCTGGGGAATTCCTGTTTTAGTCACCTACTTCACCCTACTTTATGTTTATGTCTATGTTTATTCCACTCCAACAATAAGGAAATTAATGAAAGGACATGAACTTTCTGTGTAATATATTTTCTTGAATGATAAACTCTGCAGGAATAATTGCACCCACATGGTTTTCCTGCTGTTATCTCTGGTTCTGACTGGCCATACACATGGCAGTCCTCGATTTAGCCGAGGCTTATGACTCATTTGATCTGCTCTGCCCTTGTTTTTGCGTCTCTCAGCTCTCGTCTATCGTTCTTCTATCTCAGCTATTGTAATTGCAATGTGGTTTATCAGAAAAGTAAAAACAAGCCATGCTTTTAAAAAAAAGAAAAGCTATTCAGGCATTCTGTAAAAAAAAAAAAAACATGAAGAATGTTGAGGACATGTTTTTTTTTTTTTTTATCTCCTCCTCTGGTGACTCTCCTCTCTAATGAAAACAATTTTTTATCTTTAATTTGTGGCTTAATGAACCATCAGAGGATCCACTCAGCCTCAATCTGGGCACTCATCCATCTACCTAACTCAATTATAATACCTGAATTAAATACTTAAACGTCCAAATTAGGTTCAATTTCACACCGAATGACTTAATCAGCCGTGTTTGGCTGCTAGTCACAGAGCTAAACAGGCTTTCGGGTTGTAGTTAGCTGGTTTAATGGTGGTTCTGCTTAAGACAAAAAAAAAATGCTAGGAAGTTTAGGAAGTTATGAAGGTAGAGAAGAGAGGTGTTCAAGGCTGCTTCATTGTGAGCATGCCATCTCTCTCTCTCTCTCTCTCTCTCTCTCTCACACACACACACCCTCTTCACTGATACATTTTCCCTCTTTTCTACTTCCTGTACACCAAGTCCTCATCTTTATCACTTGTTTTCCTCTCGTGTCAGAGTAAATAAGACACACTGTGCTCAGGGTTGGACCGAGTGAAGGACGCTAAAAGCGTTTCCTCCGACTCGCCTTTTAATAGTCTATCTTCTTTTTATAGCCTGGGTTTGTCACATCCGTGTGTGTCTTTGTGTGTGTGTGTGTGTGTGTGATCAGCAGACAAACAGGGTGGGAAACGAGACAGAGAGACATGTCTGTGGCGCTGAGCTGTGAGTCAGTGTGTGGTGATTTTTCCTCGAGGACCCCGAGGCTTCCTCTCTCACTGGCAGCTGAATGAACTTTATTGATAAAATCAACACAGGAATGGAATGTTCCTGCGATATTACACACTGCTCAGACATAAATGTGTGTGTGTGTGTGTGTGGATGGTTGGCATTGGCACATTGGTGCTCCTGAAATGATGCTGCTCCAAATAAACAATGTTGATTCGTTCTGTGAGATGTATTTATGGTCAGCAACGTGCGTTCAAAAGATAGCGTCAATATTCGTTACATTGTACTGCAATTGATGGCAATTAAAAAAAACATGATCTGCTTGTTCAGTCCGTATTTTCTATCCCCCCATTTTTTCAGGTTTGAAGGAATATTCTTGTGTTTAACATGCTGAGGTCTGTGATGATTAATAATTAGTGAGACAGACAGTGAGAGATAGACATGAGGACAGAGTGAGAGAGACAGGGAGAGAGAGACTTAATGAGAGAGAGAGACAGAGAAAGACATGAGGATAGAGTGAGAGAGACAGGGAGAGAGAGACTTAATGAGAGAGAGAGACAGAGAAAGACATGAGGATAGAGTGAGAGAGACAGGGAGAGAGAGATGTAATGAGAGAGAGAGACAGAGAAAGACATGAGGACAGAGTGAGAAAGACTTCGAGAATCATCATGACAGAGAGAGTCATAATGAGAAAGAGACGGAGAGAGAGACAGAGACAGAGAGAGACATTATGAGAGCGAGACATAATGAGAGAGAGATGGAGAGAGAGAGGCATGAGGACAGAGAGAGAGAGACTTCGAGAGACATCATGAGAGAAAGTCATAATGAGAGAGAGATGGAGAGAGAGAGAGACAGAGAGAGACATTATGAGAGAGAGCCATAATGAGAGAGAGATGGAGAGAGAGAGACAGAGAGAGACATTATGAGAGAGAGTCATAATGAGAGAGAGATGGAGAGAGAGATATGAGGACAGAGAGAGAGAGACAGAGAGAGACATTATGAGAGAGAGCCATAATGAGAGAGAGATGGAGAGAGAGATATGAGGACAGAGAGAGAGAGACAGAGAGAGACATTATGAGAGAGAGCCATAATGAGAGAGAGATATGAGGACAGAGAGAGAGCGAGTGAGAGATATAAAGAGAGATAAGGAGAGAGGGAGATAGATCATCACTGTAATGTAGCTTTTACCGCAGAGGCTGTTCGGCCTGAGAGTGCTTTCTCTTTCTCACACACTCACTCACACACACACACACACACACACACACACACACACACTGCTGCTGCTGCAGTAAATCTGAGGCCGATGCACTGATGCTCGCTGCAGTACTGAGCGCAGGAACAGGAGAGAGGAAGAACGAGTGAACGTAAAGGACAAGGAGCTCTAGAACCCAGTGGAACGTTCCAGAAGAGCAGGATGGCGCGGCCCATGAGGTGGAGGCTTCTGCAGCGCTCGCTTGCTCAGCACCTTCGCTCATCCACCCGCCGAGCCATGGGCCTCCTCAACACACACGCACACGCACACACACACGGGCTCCAAACCATGGGTGAGTCTCTCTCAGTGTGTGTGTGTGTGTGTATGTGTGTGTGTGTGTGTGGAATATTATTCCATTGGTGTATTATTAGTGTTTATATGGACTATATAGTGTATAGTGTGTGTGATTTGGGACACACCCAAAGTGGACTGACGATAATGGTTATGTGGCCTGCATAGTGAGTAGTGTGTGTGATTTGGGAAGCGCCCACAGTGGACTGACTATTGTGTTCATGTTACCTATATAGTGAATAAGGAATGTGGTTTGGGACACGCCCACAGTGCACTAGTGATGATGTTTATGTGCCCTATATAGTGAATGAGGTGTGTGGTTTGGGACAGGCCCATATGTGCCCTATATAGTGAATGAGGTGTGTGGATTGGGACACATCCACAGTGGACTGATGATGGTGAGGAGTTTGTGAGAGTTTATGTTCCCTGTGTAGTTAACACTGTGTGTGTGTGTGTGTGTGTGTGTGTGTGTGTGTGTGTGTGAGTGAGAGAGAGAGAGAGTTATTAAATATCACCGATGATGAGCCGATGGATGCAGATGGAAGGTGAAAAGAAAGTGCTGCATCATTACTGCAGTGTGTGTGTGTGTGTGTGTGTGTGTGTGTGCGTGTGTGTAAAATGGTTGTTAACAAGAAAAAGCATAAACACACACAAACAAACATCAATGAATATGCATGAATATGTAAATTAGAAACGCCTCCAGTTATCTCAGATAGCCTAATGACATCACTAACATTTCCTAACTGAGCTAGCTGGAGAGCTATAAAGAGGCATTTCTGTAGCATTTATGGAAGGAGTCTCCAGTGTCAGCCGCATTCTGGTCACAGTCAGTAGCTACAGTTAGTTTCATATTTTTGTTGTTGTTTCTGTTTCATTTATAAAAGCTGCTGCATGGAGCATTGGATACGCCCCTGAAAGCTGTGGTCAGGGTAAACAGACAGAGTGTACTGACAGCGCGAGTGTGTTTACGGCCGGCTCCACGGCTCGGGTGTGTGCTCAGACACGCCACGCCCTTCAGCCTTGTCTACACACTCTTATAACACTGATGGCCTTGATGCCTACACAAAAGCATCAACTCCCCATAAACATACTCCAGCTGGCCTTGGCATATGGAAAACAAGCGGATGAACATGGAGGAAGGAAGAGATGGAGAGAGAGAGAGAGAGAGAGGTGTGAATTTGAGGACAATGACTGAATGGTGTCCTTAATTTCCTTCCATTAACTTCCATATATCTATATACTTCTTTATACTTTCATATATTATCCTTAAGATTACGTATATCTATATACTTCCACATGCTTCTTTATACTTCCACATACTCATATACTCTCTATACACTTTCAGAGACTTCCTCATGCTCCCTCATACTTCCACTGACCTCCTCATACTTCCTTACACTTCCTTATAATTCCATAGACTTCCTCATACTTAAACTGACCTCCTCATATTTCCTCATACTTCCACTGACCTCTTCATATTTCCTTATACTTCCTTATAATTCCATAGACTTCCTCATACTTCCTTATACTTCTATAGATTTCCTCATACTTCCTTATACTTCCATAGACTTCCTCATACTTCCTTATACTTCCATTGATCTCCTCATATTTCCTTATACTTCTTTATAATTCCATAGACTTCCTCATACTTCCTTACACTTCCTTATAATTCCATAGACTTCCTCATACTTCCACTGACCTCCTCATATTTCCTCATACTTCCACTGACCTCCTCATATTTTCTTATACTTCCATTGACCTCCTCATATTTCCTTATACTTCCTTATAATTCCATAGACTTCCTCATACTTCCTTATACTTCCATAGACTTCCTCATACTTCCTTATAATTCCATAGACTTCCTCATACTTCCTTATACTTCCATAGACTTCCTCATACTTCCTTATACTTCTATAGATTTCCTCATACTTCCTTATACTTCCATAGACTTCGTTATACTTCCATAGACTCCCTCATACTTCCTTATACTTACAGAGACTTCCACAGACTTCCACAGACTTCCTTATACTTCCATTGACCTCCTCATATTTCCTTATACGTCCTTATACTGCCATAGGCTTCTTCATACTTCCTTATACTGCCATAGGCTTCCTCATACTTCCTTATACTGCCATAGGCTTCTTCATACTTCCTTATACTGCCATAGGCTTCTTCATACTTCCTTATACTGCCATAGGCTTCCTCATACTTCCTTATACTTCCATAGACTTCCTCACACTTCCTTATACTTCCAAACAGTTTTTGCAGTTAAATATTAAAAAAACATGATGATGTTTATTACAGAATATTACATAATAACCTTACGGTAGTTCAGTTTGTAGAAAATAGGAAGCTTGGCTCAGTTAGTGTGTCTTTGCTGTTTTTATAGTCCTTCCTCCTTGAAAACATTTAGCATGTCAGAGTTAGTGATTAGCATGTCAGAATTAGCACCTGCATCCAGACAAAGGATCAGAATGGTTTTTATGGGCCAAAGGTCTCATTGCAGTGGGAGACTTTAGCCGCACATTGGCTCATTTGTCCTGCAGAAAGGCTTCGGTGTGATTAGCGATGTTAGCACTAACCTGCTAATGAGGTTATGTAACCTGATAATAGCTTACCGCTACGGAAAATATCACGAAATAGCGCAAGAACGATTATTTCTGAGAATTGTGTCCAGATATAAAAATCAAGATTTCTTCAAAAAACTCTTTAAAACATAACACGAATCGCTTTAATAGAATAAATTTTTAAAAAACTACCACACTGTGTTAATAAACACTTCTCCTGATAGAGACGTAACCAGCGTGACGTCGTCTCTGAAGAACGCCCCAATCATTTGAAAGCAGCCTTGCATCTAAAATCCTTTGTGTGTGTGTGTGTGTGTGTGTGCGTGTGGACGCTTGAGTGTGTGCGTGTGGACGCTTGAGTGTGTTTGCTTTCAACAACTAATGCAGTCTTTTTTCCCACTTCGTTGCCTTTTGTGTCTGGTGTAAACGGATTAGCGACAGGGAGTCTCGTCATCTTGTCTTGGAAAAAAAGCCTGTTTTTAATTTTAAATATAAAATACTCGCAGTATAAACAGTAATGATGGAAACAGAGCAACAAAATCACTTCCTACGGTCAAGGATCCTACTGATGGAGTAGAAATACGAGATGGAGGAACCGATAACATCACATTTTTGTTTTAGATAAACTTTTATTTCACGTGGTGCTCACGGCGGAAATTAAATACAGTTAAAAAATTTCTGTATTCTAATATATTATATTAATTAATATATTAACTAATATATTATATTCTGTATTCTATATTTATATTAAAACTATAAATTGTATGTAAAAATGTTATATATATGTATATATATATAATGTATTCTTTAAATAAATTGCAAAAAAAATGTAAAAAAAAAAAAATTAATTTAAAAAAAATACAAAAATATATTGCAAAAAACATAAAATATTTAATGTTTAAAAATATTTATAAGTATATAAATTACAGTATATAAAATATTTAAAATTTATATACTGTAATTTAATTTGATGTAAATCTCATTTAAAAATACATACATTTTTTCTTGACACGTATTTAAAATTAAATGTTTTAAATAATTAAATTAATGTGTGTTAAATGTTGGTCGCTGATAAACGTCCTTCGTTCTTTAATAAATAAAAATTGCAATCTTTGGCAAATTGCTTTGCTATAAGAGGAATAAAGTACATTGCGACATGCTGTTATAAGAAAATAATCAACTTCAGCTTCAACTTCATCACAACACACCTGGTTGTGGATTATTTTCCTAGAACAGCGACACACACACACAACACGTTCCTCTTTACATAACTCGCTTTTTTTTAAAAAAGAAATGTTAACGCTGGTGATGCAGTATGTTAGAATAGTCAATAACCTAATAAACTAATTGTTGTGACTTTACCCCCTCTGTGCATACACACACACACACACACACACACACACACACACTGCACTGCTGTAAATCCTTCCTTATCTAGAGCTTATTAATGCATGCTTGGGAAAGCAGTCTTTAAAATAATTACAGCAATTTTCATCAGCGGGTATCATTACTATTATTATTATTATTATTATTTTTATTATTATATAATATATTTTTTTTAATTACAGCTACTTTTGAGTCATTTTTGTCTGGTATTAGCGTTGAGGTTTTCCAGGTCAGAGAAAGTACGCAACCAGTGAACTGCTGAAAAAGTCAAAATGTTATATAATGTGTGTGAAATTATGAACAAACACTTATCTCACACACTGTGTGTACGCGTGAGTCATCCGTCATTACTGTTACAATTTTACTGGAGTATGGACTTTTGCTACGATACATTGTGCGTGTGTGTGTGTGTGTGTGTGTGTGTGAGTGTGTCAGACATACTGTGTGTCTGAGTCATGTCGTGTTTAGAAATGGGATGGGACTGTGATTTATCTCTAAACACGTTCTTCACTCCTTTAAAGCTCTGATGATCTAGCCACAAACTAAGTGTGTGTGTGTGTGTGTGTGTGTGTGTGTGTGTGTGTGTTTTATCTTGCTGTAGGTTTCAAACATTCCTTCCTGTTTAATGTTCTCGATCTGTTGACAGTACAGATGGCCTCGACACCGGTCTCGCCACCACCACACACACACACACATGCGCGCACACACACACGCACACATGCACACACTTTTATCAAATTTGTAGTCATTTATAAATCTGAATGTAACGACATTTCATGTTTGCAGAGTTTATTATCAATTTTTCATCATTATTTTCTTCAGAAAACATTTCTGTAATGTTAGCAAGCTAGCTGGGTTTTATTGAGCGGGCTAACTCTCTAAAAATTGCTAGCTAGATTTGTTTTTGATATTCTCTAATGTTAGCTTACTAGCTTTAGTTGGTTTGAAGAATATTTACAATGAACCTATTAGCTAATAGTTTTGTGGGATGTTGACCAGCAGAATTAAGATGTTTCATGTTTTATAGTAAATCTGAGCTTTTGTTTGTCTGACTTTTATTAGCAGGATAGGATACGAGCTAGCCTAGAAGGTAGCATGATCCATGTTTATTAGCCATATTTAATCTACGTGGTGGATTGGAAATTGAAATTCTGGAATAATTTTAGCTATATTTGTATAGTTTCAACAATCCAATTAACTTTTTTTTTTTTTACATTTGCACAGTTGATTTCTTTTTATTTTGCTCTCAGGTTTCTGGTAATAAATGAACAGCTCATCTCCCTGTGTCTGTTTATGCAACCGTAAACTTTAGCGCATCGCTAATTTGTCCAAACATGGCAGACGGTGTGTATGAAAGTGTGTTTCGAGTGTTTTTATTTGTGTGTCAACAGAAGTGAGGTATGTGGGAGAGAGGCATCGGTGGTGTCCTTGTCTAGTCTGAAGGCCATGTGTGTGTGTGTGTGTGTGTGTGTGTGTGTGTTTGGAAGAGTGACAGGAATGTTTTCCTGAACCCAGTGACTCCTTCACCACATGTTTGCTTTTCTGTTTTTCATTAATTCCTTCACTGTCAATCTCTTTTACACACACACACACACACACACATATATATTCAGTCCCTCATGGATCAGGGATTTACTGAAAAATCCATAACAAACTGTAACAGAACACGGCTTGGAGTGACATCATAGGTCAGAGGTCAACGGGATATTAATACATGTGTTATATTTGTTACTGTTATTATTATTATAGTACAGACACGTTATTCATCATGTCTCAAATGTGCACAAACAGACCAGCATCAATCCTAAACCCCATAAACCTTCGCTCAGCGTGATGTCATAGGTCAAAGGCCAGCCAGGAGCACAGAGTGCGAGTTTTACTACACACACTCTCTCAGGAGCGATGTTTCCAACCGAAGAGAAGCAGCTGTGCATGTTTTAGGACGGAAGTTGCTCCCTGAGACATGCTCTGTGCAAATGTTTGGAGAACGAGTGCTGAGGAGACGTCTGACTTCACATCTGGACTGAAATTAACTGCTGTGTAAATCATCTGGTCCCTTTATTGAGCTGGAATTCTGGAAATTTCCATTTCTTTCTATTACTGTGGCCTGTGTAACTGGCAGTCCCAGTGAAGGAGGCGTGGCCCATGTGCCTGTTAGTGAAGGAGGCGTGGCTTGTGTTTCTCAATCCCAGTGAAGAAGATGTGGCCTGTGTACCTGTCAGTCCCAGTGAAGGAGGTGTGGCCTGTGTAGCTGTCAGTCCCAGTGAAGGAGGTGTGGCCTGTCTCCCTTTCAGTTTTAGTAAAAGAGGCGTGGCCTGTGTCCCTGTCAGTGTCTGTGAAGAAGGCGTGGCTTCTGTAACTGTCAGACTTGATGAAGGAGCCATGGCTTGTGCACTTTTTTAGAAAAAGAAATATATCTCTTAATCCTGAATTTATTAGGATTTTACAGTTTTTCGTAATACATGTTGGGCGTTATCTCTTACATAACTTGGGATTACGACTTGCAGATTGACGCTAAGTCGATTTAATGTTCTGCAGAAGCCACATACAGCCTTTCCATCAGTAAATAACAAAATCATCCAGGACTTAAATAATAACGCTGCCATATAATACCAGCTCTGTTATTGTTCTGCTTGTAAGACGGTGTAATCCTGAGCTCGGCTGTTTTGTTTACCCACTCCAGTGTTTCATTTCCTTGAAGGATGCCGCTATGATCATATCCGGGAGCTATCACACTGTAAGAATGTTCTCTTTTGCAATCTCTCTCTTTATCTCTGTCTCTCTTGTGCCTAAACCATGGCTCTTTCTTTAATTGCACCCCTCTATTTTTGAATATCCTGGGTAATGACCAGTGGGTGGAGTGAATTAGAGTGGCTTATGTAATGTACATCGCAGCCTCTGCTGCTGTTTCAGGAATGTCTGAGGGGTTTCTGTGTGTTTTCTGTCGAACTTCGACAGAGGTTCAGAGGTTGCATCCGTCCCAGATGGCTTTGGTAAAATGTTAAACCAGCCATAACATGATGAGAGTGAGAGATAGAGAGAAAGAGAGAATGAAGAAGTTCTGTTGACATAGCTGCATCAAACTACGAAACCAGCTGGAAATGAATAACTCCATGATCTGCAGTTAACATCCAGGATTAACATCCAGGATGTGGAGTGTGTTACAGATAACAAAACCGAACATCAAAGCGGGTTTTGATTTCACTATCACTACCAACCAATCACCAGAATAAAATTACAGTCAATCAGTGATGCAAAATAATATCATCACACACCCACACCACGAGTGCCTAAAAATACGCCATTATTTTCAATTCAGGATTAGATATGTCAATATCCAACCTTTTGACGGGCCTCTTGTAACCGTTTTTGACATTATCTCAATATTATATTTAGGGGTCCAAGCATTTAGAGCTGGATTAAACAAGATGAAGTCCCTAAGGTGTAGAAACACCAATTATATTTTCAAAAGGAATTTGATAACCATATCGAAGTCACACACTATTTTGATATCAAAATCACTTTATTGATCAAACACACAACTTGTATTAAAAATTTTAGAAGCCTTAATTCCTCTGGGGAAATCCTAAAAGGTTCTATGTCTTTTTTGGTAGTTAAAGAAGAATGAAGAATGCTTTTGGCGTAAGTGAGTATGCATTAACTGTCCTACCTAGAAACTGTCAGCCATTTTATGGTCTAGACCATTTTGAAGGATAGCTTGCCATAATAACTGTAATGCACAATAACGATAATAGATTAATATATAGCACGCCAAGAATTCACTTTATCACACAAAACATATAAGCGTTGCAAGAGTAAGAATACCTAGATAGCTAATTCAACTGCTAATACGAATTTTTTGCTGATTAAGCTAATAAAACACCTGATGAGTTAAATTAGCAGGGTTAAACCACAAAAAAAATGAATTAAGTGGTGCATCAGGACCTGGACTGCAATGCTCAGGGCTAAATTCCGTTGGTCACACACATCCTTCTTGTTAATGTTTGGACTGTTTCCTCCTCAGGGCGCCTATTCAACATGTATGACCTCCTGAAAAAAAGAGGTGTCACCATGACCTTTGCTCCCTAACCCTAAGGTCACAGCCTAAGTGTCATCCTGACAGGAGTGCTGTCCTTGGGACTCTCAAACTCTGCTAGCGAACTTTGACCCAGCTCTGAACTCCGCTACGCTGTCATGCTGGCTCAATAAAAAGAGAGACAGAGTGATGGAGCAACGAAGCGTACATGTGACATAACCTGCTGCTATTCAGGACACGTGTGCAAGTACATGTGTGTGGTCATGGCTGGAATGGCACTACTGGTATGACACGGGTTTATGAGTATGTATAGAGAGTTATTGTGTGTGTGAGACAGAGGGTAAAAGTAAGATAAAAATAGACAAAGAGAATGACAAGAGCAGGACAGAAAAAGTGAAATCACAAAAAGAAAGAGAGAGATGGTACTGCAGGGTGATGACTCAAACACATAGACAGTCTATGAGTTAGCACAGGGATGTCTCACTCTTTTCTGTCTCACACACTTCTGTCTCTGGTTAATGAGTCCTTTATCTTACCATGTGTCCTGGTGCTTGTTTACAATTGACCCATTGTCTGTGTATTACACATTATAGTACATGGTAACACTACATTCACACTAGCAAGCAACAAAACGACAGGCAACATTCAGAGATACTGACTTTTGAATTGAGATTTTCTCATTTTGATGAAAATTAAGTATGACAGTTAGCTTGAATGATGCACAAACCTTATTTTCAAACAGGATAACACTGAACGCTGCATAACACTGTAACAAGTGTGCAAGGGTTCATAAATTTGGTAGAACCCTGAATACCAGGCTCTGGTCCTAGTTACTCCTGGAATATCAGGCTCTGGTCCTAGTTACTACTGGAATATCAGGCTCTGGTCCTAGTTACTACTGGAATACCAGGCTCTGGTCCTAGTTACTAATGGAATATCAGGCTCTGGTCCTAGTTACTACTGGAATATCAGGCTCTGGTCCTAGTTACTACTGGAATATCAGGTTCCAGTCCTAGTTACTACTGGAATATCAGGCTCTGGTCCTAGTTACTACTGGAATACCAGGCTCTGGTCCTAGTTACTACTGGAATCTCAGGCTCTGGTCCTAGTTACTAATGGAATCTCAGGCTCTGATCCTAGTTACTAATGGAATATCAGGCTCTGATCCTAGTTACTACTGGAATACCAGGCTCTGGTCCTAGTTACTAATGGAATCTCAGGCTCTGGTCCTAGTTACTAATGGAATATCAGGCTCTGATCCTAGTTACTACTGGAATATCAGGCTCTGATCCTAGTTACTACTGGAATACCAGGCTCTGGTCCTAGTTACTACCGGAATATTAGGATCTGATCCTAGGTACTACCGGAATATCAGGCTCTGGTCCTAGTTACTACTGGAATATCAGGCTCTGATCCTAGTTACTACTGGAATATCAGGCTCTGATCCTAGTTACTACTGGAATATCAGGCTCTGATCCTAGTTACTACTGGAATATCAGGCTCTGATCCTAGTTACTACTGGAATACCAGGCTCTGGTCCTAGTTACTACCGGAATATTAGGATCTGATCCTAGGTACTACTGGAATATCAGGATCTGATCCTAGGTACTACTGGAATATCAGGCTCTGATCCTAGTTACTACTGGAATATCAGGCTCTGATCCTAGTTACTACTGGAATATCAGGCTCTGATCCTAGTTACTACTGGAATACCAGGCTCTGGTCCTAGTTACTACCGGAATATTAGGATCTGATCCTAGGTACTACTGGAATATCAGGATCTGATCCTAGTTACTACTGGAATATCAGGCTCTGATCCTAGTTACTACTGGAATATCAGGCTCTGGTCCTAGTTACTACTGGAATACCAGGCTCTGATCCTAGTTACTACCGGAATATCAGGCTCTGATCCTAGTTACTACTGGAATACCAGGCTCTGATCAGGCTCTGATCCTAGTTACTACTGGAATACCAGGCTCTGATCCTAGTTACTACCAGAAAACCAGGATACCATCACATTCACAATGTTTAAAGCAAAAGCTTCTTAATCTCCTACTCAGTGCTTACTAGGTTTATCTGTAATGTGAAGCACAAGGCATGCTGGAAGCTTCTAAGCCTGAAAAAATAGCCAAGTCCCATTTCAATCAGCAGATAAATATAAAACACAGATAAACAGTCCCCAGATCTTGTTACTAGGCAATTATCCATTTTTTGTTATTATTGTTTATTTGATAAGTTGTTTGTGACATGAGGTTACACAGTCTGTGTGGCTATGATGCATGATCTGATGTTTTGCTCATGTTCATGTATTTTTTTTTTGCTTTCTCTGACCAGCCCGGTACCCTCAAGGTCTCAGAAACAATGGGCTTGTTTGATGTATCTTCAAAACGGCATGGCACCATCAACAATGGTTCAGTTGTTTTCCAAGAAAGCATGAGTTAAAGCAAAAACAGACAGTGTACTGTCCAAATAGAAGCGTTGTGATCGAGTCATGTGATGCTTCTCTTTGAATGAATAGATTACAGTATCAGGAGAAGGAAATGTGATTTTGCATTCCTTTAGTTATGCTGATGCGCCACTCACTTTCTGATGGAGACTTTGACAAGAGTTGGCTGATGTCCTAGCCTCAGGCCAATGTTTAGCCTTGGGGAAGAATTACTGATCCGGTCTCCTGGACATATTCTGGACATTCACCATCTTGACCAAGTGAAGGAAAGTACTGAAGGTTCCTGTGCTCCAGGTGAACACGATAAATACTAGGATTCTCTTCCCCAACCAGTTAGAATAAATTTCTTGGCAGGTATTTCTAAGAAATCTTGATCTATATTTTGGGGAAATTTCCCATAGACAGTGTTTAGTCTGTTTGAATAGAGCCGTGTTATGTTTTCCTGTTTAGTGCAATTCTTTAGGCAGGTGAGAACACAGCAACCACTGTTGGGTCTGAGAGTGTCTGAGTAAGGTGGTCTTGGTCCGCTTCCAAATAAAGTTGTGTTTTGGGTTGCAGATTTTTTTTTTTTTTTTTTGCAGATTAAGTGCTAAACTTAGCCAAAGAGAGAGCTGCAGTGCCACAGAAATGCCACATGTTCTGAAATATGCAGAGAATATAAACACTGGGTGTGATATATATTTTATAATCCTCTAATAATTTATTTAGCACATGACTTCAACACATTGTTCTCTGTACTCGGGAGATTTTTATGGTTTCTATGCAAACAGGGTAAAGGTTCCCTCGCCATATTTCTGACCAGTGAAAGGGTTTTATGAGGACATCTTCAGCCCTACATGCCCCTCAGACCAATGTTTTTTGCTTTTTCATTTGGTTAATTATGTGTAATTACATTAATTTGTAATTATGCATTGTGAAATCAAACCAAACCAAAAATAGAACAAAACAAAATTTCGTTCTGCTTCAGACGCAGCAAATAGACTGATACTTGTGAAAGCACCCTTACACTTCCAGCAGACTTCCTGACCTCAAACTGAGGTGACTCTTCATTTTGCTGGTAGGTCTTTGAAGACCTCTGCCTTAAATTTTTGGCGCACTATTGGTGACATGGCCGGTCACGTAACCTGTAATTATGCAGTATAATTAAATAACCCCTAAGGTCACTCTGACTACTATCACAGAATGAAGAAAGACCAATTGTCTGACTCACTGACAGACCAACTACCCTTAGAGTGAAGCTTTTTGTTTAGTCTCAATGCAAGACCTTCCTCGTGCAAGCCTTCCTGCTATAAGATCCTCCTGAACCTTCATCATCACTGTTCATTAGCCTTCGGAGTTGCTCCCCATGTCTTGAGGGTCATGTGCCTTAGATGCCTCGGTCACATGGCTGTCCCAGAAAGAGGGAAACCTTAACCTGAGAGCTTTGTCATGGTTTAGAGAGCTGAGTTGTCCCAGGCTGGATAGAGTGAATAGCTTCTTAGTGCCTTTTACAGATTTTGAACACCAGGGATGGTTTTTGACTATTCCTGTACCAATTTACTTGGTGTCTACGCTAGTCTTTTGGGAAGAATAAAGATATTCTTCATGCCAGCTGGACAAAATTGAGTCAGTATGAAGTTCTGAGATGATACCATGGGATATTTTTTGACAATGTTACTGGATTTTAACCCTCAGAAATCTACAGCTACTTTTGTCCTTTCGATACTGAAGTTTAACAGTCAATACAAATGCCACCATTTCAAATAATTATGTATTGTTTTGGAATCATTTTCCAGCTGAAATAAGGAGATGTTACAATTGAAGATTTAAGTGTGTCCAGCATTTAAAACAAAACAAAAAAGTTAAATTTATTTTTTTAATTGTGAAGTCCAGCTATTTATAGTATAACTAACTCCAGTCTTGAAAATTTAGATCAGCAAATAAATAAGAATATTTTATAAGTCAGAATTCAATAACAAAAAAAATTAACTTTGAAGGAATCAGCTTTTCAACTGGCTCTTTGTGACACGAAAGTAAATCAAATAAATAATTCCTGAATCTTTGAGCAATATATAAGATCATGTCACGTGTGACATTGCAGGCCTTAGCAGGTTAAATTTTCTCCATTTTTGGAACAATTTCAGTCAAGCCAACACGAATCGTTTAAGACGTTGCAGGGGGATTTTGAAGCCTCTGTTCTTGGGAAAACTTGAAAAAAATTGCTATTGGATTTTGAACCATGATCCTTTTTATGCAGAGCAAATTCTGTGTCTAAGAGGCTTGGAATGTTTTCTTGCATTCGGAATGTCCTAGAAATATGACAGCTATGCATATTAGTCCATGTCTGGTGGCCTAGATAGTTTTAGTGTGGTTGGTTATCCATTCTCAGGACTATGTGGAGGTGGGAACACTGATATCTGAACAAAATTCCACTCATGCTTTTAGCACAAATTTCCCATCGTTGCTTCACAGCACAGAAAGAAACTTGGCATGTTTGACTTGAGAATTTACTTTTGTGTACAGTTTGTGGTCCTATTTTGTTCTATGTTCCAGAACCATGTCATCTTTCCCTAGCTTGCGTCTGTCTAACAGTTATTTTGACCCAGTTTCTTTCTTCTATCTAAGGACGTACCAAAAACCAGAACAGAGAGAGAAAAAGAAACCTGCAGAACCTCCCGGGCCCAAATGTTTGTGTTTCGTCAAATGGGCTCCACAGATTTACTACACAGAATGCTCTGGAGAGGTTTAAAAAGAAAAGCCAAATATCTACAATCATTTCCTGCTTAGAATGGAAAAACTGTTAATATGAGGACTCTTAAAACCTTAAGGGTTCTTCATTTGTCCTTCTCAGGGAAACCCTTAAAGGTTCAAGGAAAGTCCAAAAAAAGTACCAGAAAAGAAACTTTTTTGGAAGAGCCCTTAATTAACCAGTGAATCCTTAAGAACCCTTGAACAGAACACTTTTTTTTTCTAAGACTGTATGTTAACTAGGGTACAAAGTCCAAATTATTGCTTCTTAATATGTGGAACCTCTTAGCAGTTAACCATTTATGTCTTGGAACTTGGTACTCTAAAATTATTCAAGGGTTCTTTAAGGTTTTAGGAGGTTCTTAGCCTCCTAAAAGTATTGTTCTTGGAACTCTTTCTGATAAGGAAATAGGCTGCAGCATTAGAACTTCGACTAAAGCCGGTAACTCAGAATTTCCAACCTCCACAGCTAGTTAAAAACAAAGAAAAAACACCCCCTCAACTTGGAATTCCTACTCAATAAGTCAGGAAGTTGTCCTCAACCCCGAGTTCAGCTTATGACTTCATGTCAGCATGGCTGCTCACATTGTCAACAGTAAGTAGAATATCACTCCACTACTTTAAATGAGTTTATTGTAACATTTGTTACAATAGATCAATCAACAAATACACATTAGTCGTTTCAATCTCTAACACTGACTGTACAGTTTTGAGAACATAAATACATCATAAACTCATGATCACTAATGTTTCTAACAAACGACATACTTTAATAGTGTTCACATTTTCCCCCCACTCTTTATCTCGAAAGCATCAAGTTCAGAAATTATGTTCGGACTTTCCAAATTTCCAAATTAACTCAAATGAGGCATAATTCAGCAAAAGATATGATCCTCAAAATGTGATTTTAAGTTTAACAACCAAACATTTGTCACAGTATGTTTGCCACAGCTTCTCCAAATCAAGATTTTTTTATAGTTATACTGTTTAACCGTTACAAGCAAGACTCGTTAGTTAGTATATGAAAGCAGGTAGATCCCACGTTAAAACATACAGTATTTGTAGATATTCAGTTTGCTAAAAGAAATTGATTGGCTTGTGGCTGAAACAAAGACCACTTCATCAAGTGCGGGAACTGATTTACTAGTTGAGGAGATACGGTCCACTTGAGTTTGAAGTCAATGAGTGGGTCATTATCTATGACCACTTATATAGACATTCACTATTGAAGATCAGGAAATGCAAAAATGGCATACATACACTTTGTATGCTACATTGTCATGCTCTTGTTTTAAACCGTTCAACTTTAAAGTACTCAAAACATTTCCTGGTTTCATCAACTGTAGCAGTTCCTGCCTGGTGCTTTAAGATCCCTGAACACCACCATGAATGGCCACTTCAGTATCCCCATAACACACACTGAGCTTCCAGAGCTTTCCTGTCTGGTCAATGAGCTGAATTCATGTCTGTGCCCTCAAGCACTTCTAGACCTTACAACATTTTCTACCAACGTGTCCTGACACACATTTGCACACACACACTTAGTCAGGCATGTTCTCGCTGTTCCTGTCTCTCTTCTGTCTCTGCTAGAAAGTGAACTGGGTTGAGATCTAATTCTGCTGGCAACACAGGAGGCGTTTTATGGCTCAACTCCCCCATGCAGTTCATCAGTTCCTCCACAGATGTGCAGTAAATTAACTTAGACACAAAAGAACCAGAGGACTACGAAAGGCCCAGAGACAGTGAAAACCAGCCAAGTGATTATCAGGTGGCTGAACACATGCTCACATATGGCAAAAAAAGATCTGTTCAGACTGCTCACGCGGTGTTTTTATGCTGCTTATCATCTTTGTGCAGATGGTGTGTGCTTTTACCTAATTGGTGTCCACATGTCCCATTTTTCACTCATCTTTTTCTGACATGTTCCTTGGTTTGGTTTGTGGACTCTCCAGATCACGACACAGTTGGGGTTCAGGTTAAGAAAGGTTAGACACTTGTTATTCCTTAGAGTCTCCGGTAAACAGAGACAAGGCCATATGCCTGCGGTCTCCTCAACCCATCTGTTCTGAAATGTTTGTCCTTCAAACTTTTCTAAAATCATGAGCCAAACAAAAGTGAATTGAAACTTACATTTTCTCATCTGACCAATACCATTTTACAAAGTGACTTCCAACTGAAACATAATAAAACTGAGCGAATTAAGGTTAAGGAGCTTGCTCAAGGACCCAACCATGGCAGCTTGGTAGTACAGGGATTTGAACTCACAACCATCTGATCTGCAGCCCAAAGCCTTTCCCACTGACCCACCAACCACCCTTCACTTCAGAAAGAACAGGATACAACTGGTTTATAGGATGGATATCTGCCCACAGGACTACAAGGCCTTAAAGTATGGTTCTTTTTTCTTAGATTTTGTCCAAATTCCTCCAACTGCACTTTCATTGAAAACCTTCCAATTGGCAAAAATAGTTTTGCTTCAAAACAAGAATTAAACTCAAGTCTCATTAGTATTAGAACCTGATGTATCTTTCTCATCTTATTTTGACCCACTTCTTTTCCCTAATCATCAGGTCAAAGATCACAGCATGGACGAGCGTCAGGATAAGAAAGGTCAGATGCTTCCCCTCAGTAATACTTTGAGTCTCCAGAAAGAGATACAAGGCCATATGCCTGTGATATCCTCAACCCATCCGTTCTGCAAACCGTGTCCTTCAAACTTGGTTAAATCATGAGCCAAACAAAAAGGAATTTAAACTCTAATGCCAAAGTGATCCGGTATTGGATTCAGAAGCTCTCAAAACAGGATATAACTGGAATAAGGTCATTACCATGCTCATGAGTTGTGGAGGATGGATGTCAGACCACATGACTACAAGGCCATCAAATTATAGTTCTCTCTAAATGCAATATGATCAGTTTGCAAAAAAGGTTTTGCTTCAAGACAAGAATCAAACTCAAATCTCATTAGCATTAGAACCTGGTGTACCTTCTTAGTTCTCTGGGGAACTTGAACAACGAAAGTGCTTTGTTTATGTGTACAGTTTTCAATGACCCACAGATGAAACAAATCATGCGTTTTGGTAATAGATTAACTAAGAATCTATTCCTCTCCTGTGCCATGTTGGATTGTTTTTCTCTTCTTTTGAAGAAATGGCCACAATTAGCTAGCTGGGTATGAGCATCTCTACTAAACCGGATGAATTATGAGGCTGTACCTTTGTTCCAGGCAACAATCATTAAGCTCTTGAGATTTATGAATATAGCTGCCTGCTAGCCTATGAGAAAGTATTAGCATTTCAAATCCATTATCTCATGATAGAACTCATTACATCGTGATAATGTTCTTCTAATTCCATTGCCTCCATTTTACCAGCATTAGCACGTGTTAATAAGTCAGCAGTCAGGCCAAGCGTGTGCTAACAAGCTATCTAAATGGCACCCTTTTGTCCTCTTCTCAGTACACTCTCATGGCTCTTTGACCGCAGGACATAATTTGAACCAGCATGGCTTGTGTGCAAGTAAGCTGTGTACATGATTAATGAACAGAGCAAAGAGTTTGGCACACGTCTGCCACGTGATGAGCACCCACCTCGGTTTTGCCAAGTTGCTCACGTAGCCTCAGTACTTCATCATAGTGTCAGGCATAGGAATGCCTGAGATGATTTGCTCCCTTTTTCCCCTCATTCCTCCCTTGTTGTGCCTCATAATACTTTGGCACAGTTTTTTTTTTTAATGGAAAAGGTTTATTTTTCCAGGATGTTTCAAATCACTTGCCTCAAATCACTTGGGCTCCTGGGACAAGATGATTATGTGTCAGTAGGGTTAGTAGACTATTGGTGATTCAACAACCAGAAGAAAAACCCATACTCGCTATTAACGTTCACAAAAAACAAACATTTTAGTGTATAGTATGTATGTTTACCTCGGACTCTTCCTTAGAAAAGGTAAATGAGTGGCTGAGTCATCCCCTATTCAGGGATTTGTAAACTCATCTGCGTCTGTATGAATGCACATAACTAGCTAATTTGCTCGTCATATGTTCTTACATTATGTTAGCTGCCATTTTGTTTTGTACTGAGTCATTTAGGTTTCCAGGCACACCAAAAACAAGCATGGATTTATGATTTGTCCATCCTGCTTTCATGAGCTCATCATTTTAAAATGCTGTCTAAGAAGCTCGCGAAGGCTAGTTATCTGTATGTAAATTAGCTAGATTACCATCCCTTGTGCACGATTACTACATATAATGAAGGAATTAGAGCTACAAGAGGAAAAGCAGGTGAAAAGTGGACAAACATCAGCAATGCCTCTGAGAGCTAAAACCTATTAGAAGAAGCACAGCAAATTCTTATCTCTTAAACTGTAAACAGTTGTGAAAAGAGCAGAGTAAACAGTTTAGATCTCTGCTGAAATGAATCGATGAACCATTACCGCTCCACGCCTGCTCTTATTTCTGCTCTTATGACTCATTAAAGCTTCAGGAATAAAGTGGGGGGAAAATCTGCAATGCTGTTAACAAGCAAGCAAGTTGAGAATGTTTCATGGATAACACTGTCATACGCTAACCTCACGATCTATTGTTTGTTGTTTGCTGTTACTAGCCATCCAAAGTGTTACCCAAAACAATGGAGTCTGGTCATCTGTAACAAAAGCTAAGAGCCAATTTGTAGGATTGAATCAGCCAGAAAAAACCTCCCGAAAGATTTACATGGAATGGAGCATGGGAAATGAAGCTCCAGCAGCATGTCTAGCAACAGGCTGTTTGGACTGTTTGGACAATTCCACAGTGGAAATGTGATGACATCTCCATGAATCATAACCTGGATAGCGAGAAACGGGAGCCAAAATCTGCCTCTATTTAATGTGAGTTTAAAAGAAAAATGGTCTAGTCACTGAAGCTAAAATAAACATTTCTCTTGCTAGTTCACTGCCCTCAATCTTTCGTTAGTAATCTCTTATCTTCATGCATGACTAATTGAAAAAATATGAGGTATGATGTGGAGCGTGAGGCCTCTTTGCCCTTACGGTATGTCAGTATGCAAGACTACGGCTGCCTCAAAAAACACTAACTGAGTCACTGGGCAGCATTTTAACCAAAACGAAACTGTGGCAGCACTGATTTTTGGGTTTTCCCTCCATTGTCATCATATTCTCTATGTCTCATTTTATACCACAGTTCTGGTTTTTACTGATCAGAGGTCAGTCATTTTTCTATAACAGCTGCTCTGACGGTAGTGCAGCTGCCAATCTCAGGTTTATGTGCAGATCATTTATTAATAAATAAAACATTTTTAATCATTGGCAAATTGCCAAAGTATAAGAGGAGTAAAACACTTCAGGACACGCTGTAATAGGAAAGTAGTCAAATTCAGGTTCATCAACTTCCTGTCATGTTTTATTTCTTACACACCACAATTATCATACTATATTTATTCACTATTGATAGTTTTTGAGTCCAAAGTAGTGACAGCTTTCTTTCTGGTGCTTAATGCAAAGAAACTTCTGGTAATCTACAAAAATTAACTACGAGATAACTATGAGATAAATTCTCATGCAGTGTAGCATATGACGTCCTCAAATTTGGCTAAAATGAGGGACTTCAGTGGCCAGATTGGTCTGACCAGCTACCAGCTGCCAAAACACAGGCCGAAGTGGTCAAGCAGGTAGACCATCTAGGCCAGACGGTAAGAGCTCGAGGAAGGAAAAAGTTTCCAAACTATAGCTACTAACACTACATCATAAGGTAACAGTCAGGCAATTAGAAATTTCAAACATACCCAAAAAAAAAAAAAAAAACGTACCAACTGGCAAAGATCTTCTACCAGCTTGTCCAATGTTTGACGTGTTTTGGCAGACCAAGCTGGGCTTTTTTTTTTAATCTCAAGCTTGTGCTAATGCTGCCCAAATATCTTGCCTACCAAGAGAACTGCCGAATATGAAGATGCATGAAGTGCTGTGACGTGAATGCCTTTGATTCTTTAGAAGTCACGGCTAAAACCAAGCGCTAATTCTCTACTTTAAAAGTGTTTACTGTGGACCACATAAATTTCTCACATTGTCTGAAAAGCGAAATTTCCATGTCAAATGTTTTCAGTCTGGCAGTTGGGTCTTCCCACAATTCCCAATTTTTTCCTGCTGGCTACGATACAGCTGGCGGTTTGGAATTCCTTATAGGAACCTTATGGGAAACAGGTCATCTCTTTTGACCTCGAATCGGTCTGTCCTGGTTCTTCTGGAGCTAGCTTCAAAGAGCTTCCACTTCTTCGCAAGGAACTGCATACCATGCATCAAACTGACATGATGTGGACATCAAAAGTGAAAGATGAAAAGAAGGATGAAGAAGAGCGCAGGAGTGACTCCGATATGACCGCAGCAAGAGGCTTCTGTTTCCTTTATGATTCCCCTCAGGCTGGGCTAATCTCGCCTTCAGTCACTTTGATTTTCTGGACATGCCAAAGAAAAGGCTTTGTGTGTGTAGAAGTGTAGAAGTGGAGGGATTATTCTAGAAGATCTTGTTTTGACACCTAAAGCGTGTCCACAGTTGTCAAAAAAAGTAAAAAAAAAAAGGTTGTTTTGCATAGTTTCTCAATTCTTCCACATATCAGTAACATGTATTTAAATCCCTTAACACTCCTTTCTCCTTTTCTCCTTCTCTTTTTCTGTGGAAATGCTAATACAGTAAGAAAGCAAAGCTTAGCTAGCTCTTTTTTTGGTTGAGCTACCATTGTCAGATTTTTTTTTTCTTTTATAAAACAGTTATTTCCTTCCCAGATATATGCAAAGTCACGCCAGTTGTCAGAAACGATGATGGTTTTCCCACTGAGATTTGGAGTTAGCGTGTATGATGCTAACGCAGCCGCTTTGGTTTAACAGATTTTCTACTGATACAGTAAGAAAGGTTAAGGCCAGGGCACATGTGGAAGCTTTCTTCTTGATATCAGGAAATTTAGAGAGAGAGAGAGAGAGAGAGAGAGAGAGAGAGAGAGAGAGAGAGATTTAAGATAAATAAAGACAAATCAAGAGTCAAGTCTCAGAAAT
>NC_069737.1:15499849-15507349 GCF_027358585.1 Pangasianodon hypophthalmus | reverse complement strand
CCATTACCATTACTGGTCCTTAATGGTATCCACTAGACAGAACATGCCACCAATAGAAGGCAACAAATTACCAGTAGAGACCCACAGGGACCATTACAGCTTCCATTAAAACCAATACAACTCCCATTATAGCCATTAAAACCATTACAACTCCCAGTATAAGCATTAAAACCATTACAACTCCCATTATAACCATTAAAACCATTACAACTCCCATTATAACCATTAAAACCATTACCATTCCCATTATAACCATTAAAACCATTACAACTCCCAATATAACCATTAAAACCAACACAACTCCCATTATAGCCATTAAAACCAATACAACTCCCATTATAACCATTAAAACCAATACAACTCCCATTATAACCATTAAAACCATTACAATTCCCATTATAACCATTAAAAGCAATACAACTCCCATTATAACCATTAAAACCATTACAACTCCCATTATAACCATTAAAACCATTACAATTCCCATTATAACCATTAAAAGCAATACAACTCCCATTATAGCCATTAAAACCATTACTACTCCCAATATAACCATTAAAACCATTACAACTCCCATTATAGCCATTAAAACCATTACAATTCCCATTATAACCATTAAAACCAATACAACTCCCAATATAACCATTAAAACCATTACAACTCCCATTATAACCATTAAAACCATTACAATTCCCATTATAACCATTAAAACCATTACTACTCCCAATATAACCATTAAAACCATTACAACTCCCATTATAACCATTAAAACCATTACAATTCCCATTATAACCATTAAAACCAACACAACTCCCATTATAACCATTAAAACCAACACAACTCCCAATATAACCATTAAAACCAACACAACTCCCATTATAGCCATTAAAACCAACACAACTCCCAATATAACCATTAAAACCATTACAACTCCCATTATAACCATTAAAACCATTACAATTCCCATTATAACCATTAAAACCAATACAACTCCCAATATAACCATTAAAACCATTACAACTCCCATTATAACCATTAAAACCATTACAATTCCCATTATAACCATTAAAACCATTACAACTCCCATTATAACCATTAAAACCAATACAACTCCCAATATAACCATTAAAACCAACACAACTCCCAATATAACCATTAAAACCATTACAACTCCCATTATAGCCATTAAAACCATTACAATTCCCATTATAACCATTAAAACCATTACAACTCCCAATATAACCATTAAAACCAATACAACTCCCATTATAACCATTAAAACCATTACAACTCCCATTATAACCATTAAAACCAATACAACTCCCATTATAAGCATTAAAACCAATACAACTCCCATTATAAGCATTAAAACCAATACAACTCCCATTATAGCCATTAAAACCATTACAACTCCCATTATAACCATTAAAACCAACACAACTCCCATTATAACCATTAAAACCATTACAACTCCCATTATAACCATTAAAACCATTACAACTCCCATTATAACCATTAAAACCATTACAACTCCCATTATAGCCATTAAAACCATTACAACTCCCATTATAGCCATTAAAACCATTACAACTCCCATTATAACCATTAAAACCATTACAACTCCCATTATAGCCATTAAAACCATTACAACTCCCATTATAGCCATTAAAACCATTACAACTCCCATTATAGCCATTAAAACCATTACAACTCCCATTATAACCATTAAAACCATTACAACTCCCAATATAACCATTAAAACCATTACAACTCCCATTATAACCATTAAAACCAACACAACTCCCATTATAGCCATTAAAACCAATACAACTCCCATTATAACCATTAAAACCAATACAACTCCCAATATAACCATTAAAACCAACACAACTCCCAATATAACCATTAAAACCATTACAACTCCCAATATAACCATTAAAACCATTACAACTCCCATTATAACCATTAAAACCATTACAACTCCCAATATAACCATTAAAACCAATACAACTCCCATTATAGCCATTAAAACCAATACAACTCCCATTATAACCATTAAAACCAACACAACTCCCATTATAGCCATTAAAACCAATACAACTCCCATTATAACCATTAAAACCAATACAACTCCCATTATAACCATTAAAACCATTACAAAAAATTATTATTATTATTATTATTATTATTATTATTATTATTATTAGTTATGCACTGAATGTACAGGTTTTCCCCCTGAAGTTTTCTACCGCTGTAGAAATTCTAACCAATCATCAGTGCAGATTTAGGGAAGGCTGCGTTCTGACCAATCAGAGGAGCGCGGTGTGGGTGTGGGCGTGGTTTTGGGTGATTAGTGGGGACGTGAGTCGTTTCATTCAGATCCTCTCGGTGGAGGCGCGCGCACTCTGACTCAGGAGGACTTTGTGCCCAGGATCGATGGATTTCCCGTCGGAGCGCGTGCGGAATGTGGATTTCTTTCGCTCCTGACTCTTCATGACCGGATCTCGGTGTTCAGGATCTCGGTGTTCGGGACTGTGTGCGCGAGCTTCGCCGTGATGCTGGACTAGTGAAGAAGTGCTGGTTTTGTTACCTGACTGACTGCGCGCGCGACCCAAAATGATCCTCACTCGTGAGTAGCGTTCATTCAGTCGTTTCCTTTTCTTTCTTTCTTTTCATGCAACAGTAAAACATCTGAAGGGGGAGTGGAATAAGGTGATATGAAGTTGCGCGCGAGGGCGCTCACATAAGCTGTATATATGTGTATATATCTGTCTCTCTTTCTCTGCGCGCGCGCGCTCCGGTTGCAACAGGACCTCGTTAATATTCAATGCATCTGCAGTGTTTACGCACCTAAAAACACGTCAGCAGCATTTCCCCCGCATATCATATCATCCCTCCACTAACACTGCACTGATGCCTTCAACCTCCAATCCTCTTTACTTCTTCTTTTTTTTCTCCTCATTCCCCTGTGCCAGATGTCACACACTTCACTCTCAGAAATAAAAATCACCAAACTGTACTTATCCTTATCTCTCAGTGGTGCATGATGTGTACCTTAAGCATGCTTAATCTAATAAAGTGCATCTGGTGTGTGTGTGTGTGTGTGTACCTCATATCACCTCCTTTTTTTCAACCTTTTTTAAAAATGTATCCCAAGTTATTTTTAAAGGTCTCTGGTTTAAATGTTCTCTACGTCTCCTTCATGGTTACACCTGAGCCACAAGGAGAAGTGCTTGGTTTCTCAGAGCGTGTCTTCGGATTAGATCTGCAGTCCAAGAGCTTCACGACAAACCAGTCTGAGTTCTTTTCACATTTTTTTCTTTTCTTTTTTAATGCTTTTGGATTGTTGTCTTGTCGCATTCATGGAATTTGCTAACCATGTTAAACAAGGTCAGTTGTAAAATAGAGGTACGTTACACACTCTCAGGAATAAACGGTACTAAATAGTAGCTTTCCTTGTTGCTGGGGTGCGCGGGACCATGACTGGAATGTCGTCTGTACCTTTAGTGTATACTTTTATATCTGGAAAGGTGGAAAAAAATGTATGTTGTATGACGTACCCTTGAACGTAGCACCACACTCTGTCTGGAACAAACTGGACTTTCCCTTGTCGTCATCACGGTGCAGATTTTGTGCATTTGGTGTGTATTTTTGACCTGGAAAGGTGTATGTGATGTACTTTTTATCTAGCTTTTAGATTTGAGTACAGCTTTAAAGGTACATCAGTGCTCTTAGACAGGGTGTACGGTTTCCTCCCAGAAACCCTGGGGTGTGCAAACTTTTGCACTCTGTATAGAACTCTATAGAAGCTATTATTATTATTATTATTATTTTTTTATCATTAACGTTAACTAAGAGTGCAATAGTAGATATCATCCTGTTGTGAATTCTGTTCTCACTCATTTTTGTTATACGGCACGCCTCTGTGTTTAAACGCTGGTCTGGAGGTGCGGTTTAAGTGCGATAACATCACTGAATTTTTTGTAAAGTGCTGGATTTTTAGGACTGGGACACACACACACACACACACACACACACTTTATTAACTTGTTCGGTCTCCACTATGTCAGCAGAATCATACGTCCTGGGCTGAGCTCACTTCAGCGCTCAGGATCAGTGAGAACTGACATGTCAATGGGTTTAAAACTGATATTAATGACTCCATATGCCAAGGTGTGTGTGTGTGTGTGTGTGTGTGTGTGTGAAAAGAGAGAGTGTGTCCAGATGGAAAGGATCATCTCGTTTCCAGGGTTTCCCACACACTTACACACTCTCTCCATATGTTTCCGGACCTTAATGGAATCATTCGATATGCTTAAAGTCCACAGAGTAATGTATGGCCTTCCAGGTGTGTGAGGATCAACACCATTTAGATTTAAATGTGTGTGTGTGTGTGTTCTGCTCATGAAAGAATACGCTGCCGCTGCTTCTCGTCTTACACAAATGTGAAGGCAGTACTGTAGCATTCCCATAATTCATTTCACCAAATTAGTAAACAAAAAAAAAGAAGATGGCCGACAGAACCGGCGCCCAGACTCAGGAAGATTTTCCAATCAATACCACGAGATCTTTAGACAATTATCCAGATCAAGAATCTAGAATCTAGGGGTAGCAAAAAAATTTTGGCACCCTGTCCTGGAACAAAAGTTCTAGTTATACACAGTTTTTGCTACCTGCTTAAGGGGCGGGGCTAGCAGCACTGCTCACTGCTGATTGATTACGCGTACCACGTCACACAACGCACAACACCGTGTACACACACAGCTATCCGAGAAATGATCTGGTGGTCTGGTTTATGGTCTGGTTCCGGTGGCTATCGAACCTTTTAGTAGCTTTGCAAGTGTTTATAAGTAGAATTTTATTTTGAAAAACGGACAGCATAAACAATTTTACAGCCAAAACAATCAGAAACACTTGTACTTATTTTATGATCATATGGGGTGCCAATATTTTTAGGTCCATATTGTGTTGATAGCAACCTGGCAATTTTTAATTTTCATACCGTTTTTGAGAAATTGAACAAAAGAGTACAACATTTGTAGCTGATGGCCTGAAGATAGCAGTAATGAAGCAGTAATGAATTTCTTCTTTTTTTGTTTGTTTGTTTGTTTATTTGTTTGTGTGTGTGTGTGTGTGTGTGTATGGTCAGAAAAATTGAAGTCCAAGTACATTTTCCCCAAAAATACAAACAATTAGTCCTGGACAATATGGTGATATGATATCAGTATTGTCATTTAATGAAAATAAAAAGTTGTTTATCGTCATTTTGCTGCATTCGAGACATTTTTTACGCTTTTCTGATTGTACAGGGTGCCAATATTTTTAGGTGTTTGGTATGCAGATTGTATTCTTACACTTTTCATTCACTTTTTGTCCACAAATGGTTACAATTACAATTTTCTCACAGGGTGGATTATTATTTTTTTGTCTTGTTTTGTATCATGGATGAAAAATTTCATTACGCTGATGTTTATGGATCAGTGTAATTAAGGCACGGTGTTTCTCTGAGCAGATCCTCCATGTTGAATTTAAATGGCACTAGAACCCGGAGTTCTTTCTGCATCTGTGAAGGTGATTTCAAACATTGCCTTTGAAATGCTAGAAGAACCAAATTTACATTCACAGTCTCCAGAAGACCAGCGTCTCACACACACACACACACACACACACACACACACACAGCAGGGGAAGCATGCAGTTCCCTCCTCCTCCTCCTCACACTGACACAATATTGGCCTGCAATTGTGAGAACTTCCTCTGACAGGAAAAGGACGGAGCGAGCGAGAGAGAGAGAGAGAGAGAGAGAGAGAGAGAGAGAGAGAAGAAAAAGCTGGATAATTTTAGAAGCCTGTATGAAAGCTTTCTTCATGCACAAAGTTCAACTTCAGAGCTCACAAACAAAAGCACACTGTCCATCGCTGGGATTTTTTATTTATTTTTTTTTTACTACAGCGCATTTGTATTCATTATAAAATGAAAATAAGAGACTGCATCACTTCCTCGTTACGTTTAGCACAGAGCGAGAGCGTTGACGAGTACGCAGTGATCGAATAAGTGCTAAAAATTAACTCGAGTTAACGAGCTGCCAGACGCTAAATTACTGACAGCTTTTTTTTTGACGAAGCGTGTTTCAGTTTCGTTAACCTTAACCACAAAAGCACCAAAACCAAACCTAAAAGAGGCGTGGCTTTTTAAGTAACCTTGGTGACCAAACGTCAGGGTATGATTAGCTTTTGATTGGACAGGAAAGCACAGTGGCCAAACTAAAGTGCTTTAAAAGTGCTTTCGAACAATTGTTGGCAGAAAGTGAAGAAATCTGCAAGAATAAAAATATTTACGTTTGTTACTCTGTGACCTGTAGGTTTCAGTGAAGGAGGCGTGGCCTCTGTGACCTGTAGGTTTGAGTGAAGGAGGCGTGGCCTCTGTGACCTGTAGGTTTGAGTGAAGGAGGCGTGGCCTCTGTGACCTGTAGGTTTGAGTGAAGGAGGCGTGGCCTCTGTGACCTGTAGGTTTGAGTGAAGGAGGCGTGGCCTCTGTGATGGTGAACCTCAAAGCCTTTACTTTTAGTTTTGACTTTACGAATATGGATCATACCAATACCTTTGTTACAAGTAACTATTTTTGTACAAGTGGTTTAATTTTCCCTCCTTGTCTTCATGAAAATACTTTTATATAAATACTGGACAAAAATCTCTGGACCTGGAGTGTTCCTTTGTTAGCAAAACCTAAAAAATATATCTTATATATCATGATACATATCGTGTACTGTGAAGATTGTATCGTGATTTTTGAAGTATGGTATCTTAATAATGTTCTGTTATTCAGAGGTTAGAAGAATATTAGACCCTTGATGAGAGTACCCAAATACAATACTGAGAACTTTAAACCACAGGTTCCATCAGATGCCAGTCAAGTACCAAATGGTCCAGCTGGATGATTGTGGTACCCACTGAAGACCAGCATCAAGGGGATGTAATGGTTACGCATATACTTGTGTAAAATAATAAGTACTAAAGTTTTTATATGAGAATGAGCAGCTCACACTCTGACCTTGCGGGCTGTTTGCTCTGGCTAAGCGATGACTTAGCAAAAGCAGAGGCCAAAGGTCACTAGGTGGTGGAACCAGGAAGTGAGCCAGCTGCGTTGTGGGTTAGTACCGAGAAGTGAGCAATGGAGGGGAAAGCCCACTAGACTGGAAAAAGACGAAAGTGCGTCGTTAGCATTGTTAGTGATGTTAGAATTATAAGAGAAAAATGGCTAAAGTGGATACAGAGAAAAAAGAAAAGAATAAAATCGTTAGCATAGATAGGTTGTTAGATTTAGCGCTCGTGACTTGCTTTTCAAATTTGATTCCAGATGGAGTAGTGGAACGATGGAGAGAGAAATGGAAAGATGAATGAGGGGATGCTGGAGTTTATTTGTTGACCAAGGCAGAAAAAGAGAAGACAAGTGCTAACAGTTAGCAAATTTAGCTCGTCAAGACTTTTTCTTGGTATTTGC